>NC_079370.1:27182835-27477835 GCF_021018895.1 Seriola aureovittata
CTGACAACATAATTTGCATTCTGTAATTAACTGTCTCTCTTAACCCCCCCCGCCCGCCCCACCACCCCCGCACCTCCTCCCAAACCCCATAGAAAAGACAAGGCATATACACGCGCACAATCACGCACACACTTAAACACACTCTGAACTGGGGTCACTGGTAAACATTTCTCCTCGAGTGAATTAGCGCTGTGTTGTTATGGTGACAGGTCTTTATCAAAGCCAACACAGTGAGTGAGGGTGAAGCAAATCTGATGACTGACAGAGGTGGATTTAGTTTTTATGACAGACGGAGAGAAGAAGAGACACTGAGAGGAAATAATGACAGGAGAGAATAAGTGTGGAACTGTTTTGATTGAGGTTCCTGACTCATTCAAACAGTTTATTGGCTCCATAGATTTGGCCTCAGTTTCTATCAGTAATAATAACATTGTGCTCACTGTGGTGAGAATGTGGCAACATCACTCAAAGGGTTTAAACAAACTCCCAGTCAAGTCGTTTTCAAGACAATTGCGAAAACATAAACTTGATTATGACAGTGCCACCTTGAGGACAATTATTGTCATTTTTTGTGCCCCAGCCCACCTGTCAATTTTGATGTTTCTAGGTCTTTTTTGCTGCACAAAAACTTTGAGTGGAAAAAAATAATAATAAGATTAATAATGACAACAATTACACCAGGGATGACCAAACACTGTCGGTTTGATCGGTTGTTTCACCTTCCGTCAGACCTGTAACATTTAGATTTGTGCCTAATTTTCTCATCTAACTTTGTTCTGTTAAAACTTTTCATGTTTAATCTCCAATGTTGGCCGCTGGTTGAGCTTTCAGGTGGAACCCTGTGTGAATCTGTCTTCATGCTGTACATTGCATCACAGTATAAGCAGCACTATCCTCCTAGTTATTGTACTACTTGTCACTATTTATAAATGGTGAATTCTGTGTGACTGGTGTTCAGTGTGTGTGCAGGAGGATTGTTTATAAGCAGCTGACATCATTGAAAGCCTCCAGGAAACCTGAGTGCACAGCTGTCAGCTCAGAGGTGGTGCAGCAGCAGAGCTGCAGACTTTGCTCTGGTGTCACTGCAGAAACACAGCTCAACAATGTAAACTCTGTCTTCTACCCAGCGAGGCTACACAAACACTGCGATGCCAAACAACTGCCGCGCATACCATCACAGATCCCAGTGGAAGCCACTTAAAAAGCAGGTGATTCAGAATAATCATCACAACAATAATAAAATTTGTATGTTAATTCTGTAGATGTTTAGTAGCCTATGGAGGACTATTTTACCCCGGATTAACATTAAAAGAGAAAAAGAACATTAAAAGAGAAAAAGACAAATAAACTATTTTATATTTTAGAACCCAGGATAACTGGGCCATAATTAAATATTCAGAAAGAAGGAAACGGAAAAAGGTAATTGGACTTTGAAATTGCAAACCGATATTGTGAAACGTGAAATGAAAGATGAAATCTAAAATCCTGAAATAGATTGTACAGTATTATACGGAAGATATACACAAAGTGGAATTCCTGTATCATCTCAGTGTTACAATTTTATTAAGATGCATTACATTAGAATAAGTAGACATCAAATATATTAATGTTCACAGAAGGGGTTTTAGCCTGTCTCAGTTTTGTCATCTGTCAGGAAGCAGCAGCAGCAGCAGCAGCATGTGTTTCTGCAACCAGAAAAAAGAGGCTGCTGAATCCACTGAATCTGTGTGTTTGACCTCTGAAGCAGCAGGAGAGGACACTGAGGCACAGCGGAGGTTAGGAACAGGATGAATGGACCTGGGCTCCGTTCTTTGATCACTGTGTTAGATTTATTTCACTGTTTACTATTTGACTCAAGTCTGGATTTTTTCAGCTCTTCAAAACTGGTTTAAACTTTATCTGGAGCTGTTGTCATAAGAAGAGTGCAGCTGATTGACGGTTAGATGAATCATTTTAGGCTGAATCTCCATTTATCAACAGTTTCAGATACGAAAGATTCTTTTTCTTAAGCATCTGATTATATAAGATGTGGGTTATTGAGAAACGATCAAGAGTTGTTGGTGTAATTATCACAGTTTAGTTTTTACAATAAAAGGAATACTGTACCTTGGTATCCATATGACGAAATATAGGGATTTAAAAGAAACAACATGTGATGTTAAGATACAGTCGCAGGACTTGGTGGGAGTGTTGGGAAGGTATTTACTAGAAAAACAGCTGTAGAGTGGTGGAGGCGAGCTGGCTGCTTGGGGAGGACGTGGGATGGTGTCCGGCTGAAGACTGAGGTCTGAGGTTGTAATGTGGCAGATGAGGAGGCAGCGTGGGAGCTCTGGTCCGGCACGAAGGATCAATGAAACACAGGAGAGAATCGGGTTAACGAGGAGCATGAGGTAAAGAGAGGAGTGAAGGGGGAGCCGCAGTACATGAACGGCGGGAAATGAGTGGATTGATGTCAGTCGTGTAGGAAATGCTAGGACCCAGGAGAGTTAGCCACGTCCACATAGCCAGGCACATACACAGACAAACAGGGGAGGAGGAGATGTGTGTGTGTGTGTGTGTGTGTGCCTCATTTACCCCAACTCTCCAAAACCAAAGAAAACCTGAACCACAGTGTTGAAACATGAAACACGTTTGCAGTCATTTGTCCAGTGTCCTGTGGATGAGGAGATTCAGGTCAGAAAAGGCTTCCTGTGCTTTGCAGAAAGAAAGGTTTTTAATCAGTATTTGATGATGGTGACATCATCTACAGGCTTCAGCTGCAGCTCTGAAGCCCTGTGATGCTGGGTTAGGGTTAGTTACTGCTTTTGGCCTCTTTGCTCCATCCACCTGAACTCACTACAGAGCGCTTTGAAAATTAATTTGTTGGTACTTCTTGGTCATTTTAAATCCATAATGTCAAACCTTTTAACTTCTGTTTGTACCTGTTTTAATCGATTTTGTTGTTACATTATTTATTCATTTCATTTATTTGAATTGATTGTTCTTCTTTTATCTTGTATTTTTATTATTTTGTGCTCAATGACTCTGTAAATTAAGGCTTTGCCCTCGATGATTTTCAACTTTAAGTAAAGACATAATAAATGAATCCTCTAAAAGCAAAGTGTGTGTTCAGGCTGAAGAGTGTGTGAGATGCTCATTGGTGGGTCACTCAATATTCTAGATGTCTTTGACAGACACTTCATATTTGATTCTGTCCAGCACTGTTACAACTGACCAACACTGAAATCTTCAATTCTACTAATACTGTCGGTAATCACAATATGAACTTGATGCTATTTTCCTGCTTTTTCTCAGACTTCTACATTGTTGACAGATGTTTTCCCAGAGTAGCAGCAGCAGCAGCAGCAGCAGCAGCAGCATCATATAACTAGATCACAAAATCAGCGTTTCCAAGCTTGAGAAAAGTTTAGATTCATAAGGCTGGATGTATTATAACAGAATTGATGTCAGCTTGTTGAAAAACAAAGAAAAAATTATACAATTTTTACGCTACTAAGCCTCAATATATTTTCTTTCACTGTGGGTTAATCAGTCTGATATTTACTTTGCAGTTTTTAGGTACTAAAAGTAAAGTGAGGTAAACCTGTCTCTTTGAAATAAACTGCAACAGCAATAAAAAAAAAATACAAATTAGAAAAATTATATTTTTGTAGTTATTGTAGTTGTGACTGGATTATGTTTCTATTAACGTAATGAAATATTTAGCAAGTTGCAAGTATTTTGATACCGGACATATTAGTGAAATGTTCAAAGACATGTTGATTTTCCACCAAAATATCCAGTCTTGCAGTAATTATCCACTTTGTAATGACTCCAGACATAGACTATGTTTGTATAAAGATGGATGTAGCCTCCGACTCCGCCCCTAATTCCAGGCCAATCCAAAAATGGGCAAAAATGTGGGGTGTGTGTGGAGCTGAGACTTCGGTTCATAACCGTGGCAAACATATGCTCACCCACCTGGTCATTAGAGGAACTGCAGGTTTTGGCACTTCACTGTTGGATTCATTTTTCAGCCCCTGAGGTTGCTGCTTCAGCATTATTAAACTTAGGGTTTGGTAAAGATCTTGGTTTGGTTTACGTATTTTTGCAATGGCGTACACTTATTTAAGAATTTGTCTCTTTCTTGTCCTCTTCACACGCCTTGCATGAATTGACAGGTAGATAAACTCCATCCCCAATTACTACACGGACAAAGAGGCTCAAGTTGACTTCTTTAATGCAGCAACTGGCAGTAGGGTAAAACTGACAGAAAAAACATACAGTTAAAAGTGTTCGGATTGCCATTGTGTGTGAGATTAAGCATATCACAAGTTATACCAATAATACACAATATCCAAATAAGGCCCAAATGTACATGTAAATGTATAAATGCAATATAACTGTATATAAAATAACTCCAAAACATATCTAAAACATAAAGACAGGCTACTGGTAAGTATATTACTATATACATTGTATCTGTATGCACATTCTCTCAACTTAAAGCAAGCCAGAACATGTGGCCGACATGAATTTATAATTATATATTTTTTATTATTTTCACATACCGACGATGCTTTCAAAGACTTGAACGTCTGGATAACGTCTGATTAAAAGGCATGAACTTTCCCTCTGCTCTGACATGGAGAACTGCCTAGAAACTTACTGATGATGTCATGAACTAGAGACACGGATTACTTGACCTAAATGACTGCTATACAAAACCAACAGCAGGAGGAGCTATTCAACAAAATGAAAGTAACTGACTGATAAGGCAGTACAGGCTCATTGTGTCAAAACTCCACACACAAGCCAAATAAGACAGAACACTTGGAGATGAACATCTCTCTTCTGTGTCAAAATGAAACACTGCAATTAAAACCTGACAATCCGCATCAAAAAGGCATTTCTTACACACATGCACCATCTCAATGACTCTTTCAAAGCAGCAGCAACACACTGATGAACACAAAACGCTGCTGTCTTTACAACTTTGTATATCTTTTCAGTTTCGTCATACAGGCTTCACACAACACAGAAATACAAAATATTCAGAAATGAGATCATTTAGCCAGAACAGGTTTGTACAGAACAGTAGAACTTACAGCTGCAGCTGCATCAAAGTCCAGGACTCTGTCACGGAACATGTTTAAACTCAGCTGTGAATATGGTGTCAAGCAATTGGTGTAAAAAACACAGGATTTACAATATCTACAATTTCACACTGGGATGGGGCTGGGGGTGGGGTTTGTACAGATACCCCCGCAGACACCACCCCCAGAATGTGCAGGTCACATACTGCTTTGTCTGAATGTATGTATTGACAACACAACACAATCTGCTGCCATCACTCTGTTGCTCTGCAGCTCAGTGATACTTCCACATATTCACACAGAAGGTCTTTGAGTCTAACACTGTTCCTCTCATATGGAACCTGTACAGCAGCTTCATCGTAAGGTGGTGTTAACTCAAGACGTGGCAGAGTGTCGATGGACTGAAAGGTAAAGTCTTAACAGTTGAATGTGTCCATGTTATGGACGTTACTCTGTAGTGACTGAGGTTGGTCTGGACTCTCTGCTCAGCCTCCCTCAGTGTCAGGCCATGATTTATGACACGGTCCACCAAAGTGGCCCTGACATCATCTGAAATATGTGTCTGTCTATTGCCTGGTCATCTTTGGCCTGGCCTTTCGTCCTCCACCTCCTCTCTGTCCTCCTCTACCTCTTCCTCTTCCTCTCGCTCTCACTGCTTCCATGCAATTTCTGCAGAAGTGTTTTTAGGTGTGTATGGGTGTGGTGCACAATTCAGGTGTGTTTTGCAGTTTGAAAAAGAAAAATGACTGTAAGATTTACGTCTTGAACAAAGTGTCAAATGTAAGAAAAAAGTGTGCAGTGTTTTTGCAAGTGTGTGTTGTAGAATCGAAAACGAAGAATAAAGTAGAAAATGTGTTTGTAC
The DNA here is from genome assembly GCF_021018895.1 of Seriola aureovittata. Classification (NCBI taxonomy): domain Eukaryota; kingdom Metazoa; phylum Chordata; class Actinopteri; order Carangiformes; family Carangidae; genus Seriola; species Seriola aureovittata. Next base: position 27,188,773 of record NC_079370.1, read on the forward strand.
TTTTGGTTCCTTTGTTTAAGGCAGGATTACAAAAGGTTTTGATGTTTTGGTCGAAGCATTCACTTTTAGTGTGTGAGCAATTGCAAAAAATTTGAACCTTTTGTTGCCTAAACCAGACCACAGACAGGACTCTAGATTCTCCACTCAGAAAACAACTGTGGAAGACAGTTGTTGTGTTGAGCAGTGAGACAGTCTCAGCTGGTTACAGCTCTGTTCTGTCCTGTTCTGATCTCTACCACCTATAACGTGAACCCAGAAAATCTGAACTCCTCCATTGTTTGTTATGTAAATCACTCCTGCAGTGTGTGATCACAGTGAGGGGTTAGAGGAACCAGAGAGCTATAAAACAGCCCTAGGACCATGTCTGAGCAGGCGTACAGCACTGTTATTGTATCTTGTGCACATAATCTGGAGAACGTGTGGGGAGAGTTCTGGGGTGGAGTGTAGAGAAATGCTGGTTTAGTGTGGACACAGAGTGTGTTTTTACTGCTGAGCTTAAGTGCTGACATACAGAACAGTGACTGATAGCGAACACTTCCTGTAAGACTCAGTAATCCACCAATACACTTCAGCCGTCCTCTTGGTTTCAGGATTAAGATTTTCTTCACTGCTGAGCTGTCAAATTGATTTTCAAACACCACAGAACAGCTGTTTCTGTAGCTCACATTTGTAATATTACATTTTATGTAATTTTATTCTTTTTCTACTAATCAGACTTCAATATAGGCAAGTTTTGAGGAGCTACTGGTTAATGTAACTGACTGACTTGTCCCCTTCTTATAGCCATCAGCTAATCAAGCCTATAATGTCACCTGATGAAGATCCTCTTAAAGTGCCAGCAGTCCTTTTGTTTCCTCATCCTTTAGGAAATATGTGTTTTTAATGAAAGTAAATGAATAATAATTTGATCGGATCTTTCAGCAACTAACCACTACAAAGTGCTAAAGTTTTAATGCTTTATTTGGCCTCATGGGCCACAATGAAACCACTGTTTCTGTGAACAGAAACAGCCACTGCCATAAGGCTATACAACACCTCAGCCAAAGGAGGTGGACTAATCTAAATATTATTGTTGATTTATTATCAACTGTTATTATTATTATTATTATTACTATTATTATTATTATTATCAACAATGATCTAATGGACACATGAATTTCCCCTAGGGGATAAACAAAGTATCTATCTATCTATCTATCTATCTATCTATCTATCTATCTATCTATCTATCTATCTATCTATCTATCTATCTATCTATCTATCTAAGATCAAGAGTCTAATCAGTGGATAACATAACAAGTTTTTAAAATACTACATGTTGTTAAAGAGTAAAAACACAGCAGTGTGTAGTCAGGGTCACATTTCAGACAAATTGTTTAGGCTACATCTACATCTCCATCAAATAGCTATTTTTCCCTCAGTTACCTGACATTTTGGAGGTTCTGGGTAGGAGTCAACCGGTTATTGGCCTGGCCGATTATCAGTGGTAAAATTTGGCATTTTCCAATTATCGGTATTGTTATTTTTTTAACCATTAACTGATAAAATAAATTGCTTTGAAAATGCACTACCATGGCTCTGATGCAGCAGCCTGTCTCTGGTCTGCAGTCAGCACTCTGTGGTCTGAAGTGATGTCCCGCCCACAGAACGATCTGATTTGTTACACATCAAGAGTAATAGCCTATCATGCTGAATGCTGTGTACAAAGAGGGACACAGACAAGAGCAGCTGCAGTTAACAAGCAGAGCTGTGTGTTGGACTTGATGCACAAGCTCATCTGTTGGTTCAATACACACTGAGCAAGAGAGCAAGAAAAGCTAGCACTAACTGCTAAGCTAAAGTAACTAGCACATCTGAACAGCATAGTGAAGGTTACTGTTACTGTGTGAACATGTTCATGATAAAAGTACAAAGTGAGACAGTTAAAATGTTTTGGAGTAAACGTGTTAAATTTTAAAAGGGGAGGGGTAAAACACGTTATATGGTGATGATAATATATGATAACACTATTAAATTAAAGAGCATCTTTAGGTTATCAGGTGAATCAGTTCCCAGGTGAGAACAGCACCAAAATCAACCAATTACTGGTCGTCGACGAGTGAACGCTGGTGCAACTTGCTGCCGCTGCTCGCCGGTAACTTTCTAACTTTTTAACTTTTTAATAGTTAAAAAGAAATATCGATTCATTCCCCCATTTCAAATCACAACTCAAAACACATCTGTTTAAAACTGCCTTTTCCATCTGATGCCAATTGCTCTGTCACTTTTGCATTGTCTTTATTTTTACATTTCATTTTTATTGTTGCTTCTTTTTAATGTGTTTTTAATATCACTTTGTGTAACTCTGTGCGGTGTCCTTGAGGGCCAAGAAAGGCGCCTTTAAATAAAATGTATTATTATCATTATTATTAATTAATTCCAGTCTTTGCAGTCTGTCATACACCTGATAATTACCAATATACACTCGGTGCTCAGTTTATTAGGAACATGTAGCTAAAACTGGTGTAGTCTGATACAACAGTCCTGCAGTAAATCCTCCTTCATGAAGGTTATAATGTTCAGTTTGTAATAAAATACTTTTAGACGGTTGTTGATTCAACTGTATGATCATCATGGAGGATGTAGTGTTTGGAGCTGTATTGCATTATACAGAGGTGTTTCTATTATTTAAAATAATAACAACAAAATAATAGAAAAAAACAAACACCTGGATGCCACCCTGAGTGTCCTTATACAGCAGTAGTTTTGTGTTGGCATATCGGTTCCTAATATCGGTTATCGGTTTCCTCAATAAATGTCATTGATATCGGCCCTAAAAAAACATATCGGTCGATCCCTAGTTCTGGGGCAGCGGTGGTGCACTGTAGCGCCTTTATTTGTTTATGGTTGTCATTGCAAACTGTGCTGATATGGGGGGCACTTTTCCCTTGGGGGCCCCAAACATTTGCCTGGTTTACCTCTCTTGATGGTACGTCTCTGAACTCTATAAAACTGCGCTTGAATAAAACTTTTTGTCTCGTTTTCTTTTTGTCTTCTCAGCTGATGAACAGGACCCAGTAAGCTGTTCAGTTACAGCTTTGCTGTCTGCTGTTGTTCTGTTTAAAAAAACAGTATGTTGAATGTGTGTATGTACGACCCTGTCGATTGAGAAAGGATCCGAGCAGCGGTGTGTTGAAGCTTAGTCTTTTGTGAGCTTAACAGCAGCAGCAGGTTGGGGTGCAAATAAAAACTGGGCCAGTGGGCCATTAAACGGCGGCCAGAGGAGTGTCTCCATGTAATGGCTATCGAACAGGCTGCTCCAAACGAGAGGTAATCAAAACCGAGTGTAATTACACACTCCTCTGTGCTTTTCCAAAGCCAGGCCATTGTGCCCTGAGCTCTCCACATCTAATGACACAGGTAAAGGATCAAGCCGAGCTTGGGGGTGAAAAGTGTCAGAGTATGGATGCAATTATGTACCTAGTGCAAGGCAGTGCCTGCAATTTATCATGACAAGGGTAAGAATGATAAATCCCCCCAAAAAATTACTAATCTTGCTAAAAAAAAGAGCAGTGAGGAAGAGTGAGAGCATGGAACTGTAAGTTTCTATCTTTGGTCAGCCATTCCTTGAATAAACATTTCTGTTGAAAATACCATAAACTGCCATATCTGTAGTACAGTGGTGAACCTAGAGCTAGGCCTTCAAACAACAACAACTAGTTTAAAGCTCATGAAAAACAGCGTAGCAACACACACAAAGATATAAATGCTTTTGCTTGCTTTATTCACTCAGATATATTCTCCACAATTCAACTGTTCAGTTCTTTTCACAGAAAACATGAGTACAAGAGTATAATTAATTCAGATTTACCAACAAGACATGGTGACTCTCTACCTTTAAAAAGGTTGTGAAGTCTGATTGTCTGTCCACCCCTCCATTATTTATATTCCTTTAGTCTGTAAGGGTTCACCGATCAAAATAATCAGAAAGCTTTTTCATAAAAGTTGTGAATACTGTCATGTGAAGTCCACTGCAGGCTGAACATAAACTCATTTTTCAAGTTCTGCTAGGGGCCTTTGGGTATCATTTTTGTCCTATCAATTTGCGAACTGTGTGGTGACTGTCTGAATGACTCACCGACTGACTGTCTGAGGTCCTGATCTGCTCAAACCCCTGGACAAAAAAAGGTAAACCCTGTGAGATATCTCTGGCTTTAAAGATGTAATGTGTAAGATCGTGCTACTTGGTCCACCTCCATAGGGGGCAGCATTTCACCTCTTCACCCCCGTCCATTTAATCATATTGTTGTTTTGCCTATGGTCCTTATAATCTATTGTTGTTATTGTTAAAATTGTTGATGGCACTGAAACAAATGAATACTTGTAATACAAACAGTATGTTTTTATTTACCTATATAAATATGAAGGCAAGGGGATAATGCATGACACATGGGTGTCAGGCTATAGTAGCATGAGGAAGGGATGATGACATCATCACAAAGGCAGAATCAGAAAATAAGGTTTATTACCAGGTAGTTTTTCAATTACAGGATATTTGGCTTGGTGTTTGGTGTAGTATACAATAAATGTATTTATAGGAACAATAAAACAATAAAAAGGTAAAATACTGCAACAATCAAAAAGATAAATATACTGTATATAACAAAGTTAATGAAAAATATACTACATGAAAATTGTATAACTATGTACAAAAGTGTTGACAAAACTCCTGCTGAGCAGGATGTTCAAAAGATCACAGTATAGACAATATCTGTTCTGTTCTCCAAGGTGTTAGACGCAGAAGAAAAGGCAGGTGCTGGTCCATCACTGGGGAAGACTGGACTGGAATTCTGGTCCTGACACAGACATGTGATAGGACAATTAGTTTAGATCACACAAGTTCTTTATATTCAAACATGTTAGGTCTGTTGTGTGTGTATAATAAATAGGGAGGATGGATATGAATATGCTAAAATAAATACAGTATTAATATTGGCATGAATATGCTGAGATTTACAAAATGTGAACACTAGTAACAGTATGAATATTATTAAATGTAAATACAAGGAAATGAAGAGTAAACAACTAGAGGTGTGATAAGAATTCAATGCACACACTATATAACCAATAGTACCAATATTGATATACTGCTTAAAGTTACTGATGTAAGTAGCTGGGCAACAGCCGCAGGAACAGGATAAATTCTACTAAACTGCTAAAACGTCTGTCGACAGCATCATTATCATACATGTATGCCTCGTGAAATGTTTGCCAGTACGGGTTGTCATTTGCACTCCTGATACTTTTTGCTACAGACCAACATTAGATGTTACTCACCAGTCTAAAAGAAAAGTTGCAGCTCGGCATCAGACCATATGTCTTTACTCGCCCGGAGCTGTCTCCAGCTGTGGAAAGACACACCAAATTTTATTTGTTTTCATCTTTTGCTTGATGTAGTTTCTACAGCCATGTCTGTGTTTCTGTGATGCTACTCAGGAGCTGTAGCGTAACTTCAAGCTCTGGAGGAAGCTCTTCTTCTTTGTGGGACTGAGGGCAGACTAGATGCTACCTCTAGAGTCATAAAGTGGTATTACAACATGGTGCGGGACGCAGCTAGTTGGTTAGCATGCTCATTTCAGTAGATATCTTTGAAATACAATAGATGGAGGTCTTGGTCATGACATCATCACTGTGCATTTTAAACTAAAACTGGCCAGATCTTAGACATTGCACCTTTAAGCCTTTGGCAAGGCCCAGGGCAATGATGTTTTGGTCCCACCCAGTATATGGTAAATGGATATCATATACAGAGGGTACATCAGGGGCAATTTGGGGTTCAGTATCTTATCCAAGGACACATTGACATACAGAGGAGCCACGGATCAAACCTTCTGATTGGTTGATGACCTGCTTTACCTCCTCAGCCACAGCCACCCCTCATCAAAATGTGATTGGTTAATTTACGTGCCAATTTCTAAAAAAAAACCACATGCAGCTTTGGGGGCTTCAGGCCTTCTGTCCTGGTTATAAAGTCCTATGAGTGAGCCAGTTAACATTTTCTCTGGACAGGCAACAGAAAAAAGAAAAATCTGATTGGATAACTATATTTTCATGGTTTTTAGGACTGTAACCCTTTCATTTCTGAGGCAAATTTGATAGAAAATGAGGCTAAGTGGAGAATATTTATTAAAAGAGATTAAATATCACATTAAAAATGCTGATATGTTTGGCCTTCTGAAGGCCTAGAGGGCCTTGAGAAGTCACACAGTACACACAGAGAAGGAAAAAATAAACTACTACTTTTCCCAGGCTGCTTAGTCTTCATTGACCTCATTATTTATTCATATGTATAAGTATTTGAGATGTGAAAGTGCAATTTGAAAAGTGCAATTTTAAAAACTCATATCCGAACATATTTCTTTATATACAGAATTTCAACATTTTTTTTGATAGCTATATCTCTTATCTCTCTCTCTCTCTCTCTTTATATATATATGTATATATATATATATATATATATATATATATTTACCTACATACATACATACATATATATAAATATTTCTGATTTTGATTTGAACACATACCAACTTTATTCTTCTGGTATCTCTTAAGCTGCTCTCAGTGCTTTGTCTCTGTTGTATGTATCGTTATTATTTTTATTTCTCTGCAACTACTTTGCTTCTGTATCTTCAATGGTCAGTTATTCAATAACACTTGTTGCTTACTTAATACAATGTCAATGAATATCACAATTAAAAGACATTTATATAGAGAGTTGTCCTGAACAGTTCATTTTTGTTGTGGTCAGAAAGTCACTGAGTGAAATGCATATACTACTGATACTACTGATCTACTACTTCTCATATACATGGAAGAGATAGAAGTTGCAACTGAAATGGCTGAGAGTTTAAAGGAACCTACAAATGGTTTGCAATTTTCAGCCCCAGTTTGTCTGCATTTTTATACATCATAAAGTATGATTAGATGTTAATTGTTATGATTATACTTTATACCATACAGTGTACCTATGTGGAAGCATCTGCATTCATTTATTCATTCATGATATAAGATGTTGTTTTAGATGGGTTTTTATAGATGCCAATAGAAAAGTGGAGCTCTAATGGTAGTAGATTATGCTGGATGACAACTATTCCACAGTTTAGGGCTAACAACAGACACATTCCTGAACACCCTTGGATTTAACTGGGGAGTGTGGAATGAAGAGCAGTGATTGGTCAGCAGATCTGTGGGGTCTAAGGAATAAGGGATGAGGACTTCAGAGATACAACATGCTTTAAAAACAACAGCATCAAGCATCTTAAAATCAATGCATCTGCACTCAGAGGCCAGTACAAGGGAGATGTGGTCTCTCTTCTTGGTACCAGTGAGGAGTCCAGCTGCTGCATTTTCAACCAGCTGCAGGCAAGATAAGGCAGTCTGACTGATTGTTACAGGGAAAGAATTCCAAGAGTTGAGGCAGAAAGAAATAAAAGACCTATGGTCTCCAAATCCTTAACAGACAGAATGAGAGATCTGAGGGTTAGGACCAGTCTCTGGGACATGAATGAAAGCATGTGTAATGTTCTCTGTACTCATTACAATATGCTATCAGTACTTGTATTGGTCATATTAGCATCCACATCACTGCCTAAGGTGGTAGTAGGACTATCAATGCCCCAAACAGTCACCCATAGGCCTTCATGTACTCCTGGATGAATGCTACCATCACACACTCATATGAACAATATTGATGGCATATTTTAATGAGTACAAAGGACACTTCCTGGACTTTCATTCACTTCCCTGAGACTGGTCCTAACCCTGACATCTATAATTCTGTCTATTAAGGATTTGGAGACCATACTTCTTTTAATTAATTTTAATTAACAATCAGCTGGATAGATAGATGGGGAGTTTGATGGAAATGTCCAAGTATTAGACAAATTGACATTTTGACCCATTGGTGCTAGATTTAAATTCTGGGCATCATTATGTTAATAGATATCCTGCAGACATGTGTGGCTTTTAAATTATGAGTGGAAGCATCTGCATTTGTTATGTTTCTCCACTCATTTATTCAGTCTCCCTTAATTTGTCTGTATATGATATGATATGATGGTATGAGTAACAAATGTGGCTGGTGATGCTGGATGAAAAGGATATCACTCATAGTTTAAAAGTACATATGACTGCTAAATAGATAGCCCTTGTAAATACACTGGAATAGTCCTCTGTGCCATGTCAGTATTGTCTTCAGTAGTACAACTAATAGACAGCTCTATTCCATCCACCATTTCCTTAAATATTGATCCTTTTCATTGTTGTGAGGGTTAGAAGTATCCCAGCAGACACTGGGTAAGTTCAGTCTATATAAGATCTAATGGGGCTTTCAGACAGAACATGACAACGGCACCACTGTGCTCTGAAGCCCATTATTTCCAATGGCTTGAGCCACTCCACGACAGCCATGACAGCCATGACAGCCATGACAGTCACGATGGTCACTGCTCTCAGGAAAGCACACATGCAGTACAGCAGTGAAAGTTCCAATACGACTTTATTTGACTAAAACTTTTACCACTGCACACTTTGACGTACACCTGCATGGCTAATAGAAACAAGGCATCCAGCCAAGCACGGAAAGTAAACAGGAAGTAGACCTGGAACCGGTCGCTGTGGAAACAGAGTTCCCTCACAAGCCCGAAATTCCCCAAGCTGCTCTCTGCGCCTGAGGGCACACACAGCCTCTTCCATACTCCTCCCCTTGTTCTTCTTATTCGCCAGGCTAGTGCTAACGCTTACTTCTTAGCACGGGAAAGATACATCTTTGTTGGTGGGAATGATTGACTCTAAACGAAGTAGGAGCTTCCCACTTCGTATTGACGAGACCAGCTGGAAGTTTGGAGAAGTCCACCTATGTTTGCTCTGTCCTCTACTACTCCCTAAAAAAAGTGCGCTGACCCGAGCGGCGAGCACAGCACAAATCACATAACACACAAAATCTGACACATTCACACCTTCCATGCAATATAGTGTTTCTGTTTCACCTATGCACATCGGTTGTGAAGTGTTGGAGGAAACCCGCACACCCAGTGAAACACAGGAAGAGCAGGCAACAGCACCATGTTCAGTGGTTACAACATATTCTGTACTGCACACATATCTGCCCATTTTCAAGACTTAATTGTCCCTAATGTGCACCGTACTGTGTTTTACTATATTTGTGGGGGCATGTCATTGTCATTGATGCATTCCCTAGCAACACACAATTGAATGCCTAAACCTAACCCTAAAACCAAGTCTCAACTCTCGAACAGCCATTCAAACTGGTAGGGCTCAGCACTTTGGTCCCGACAAATATAGTAAAGTAAACACACACACACACACACACACACACACACAGAGTTTTCCTTGTTTGCAGGGCTCTCAGGTGTCTCTGTCCTCATGTATTAATAATTGCCTCTGGCAAAAGTTGATTGCTGTTGAAGTGTCACTAGAGGTGACTGACAGCTGCTTCGCTCTGACATTTACAAGCTGTTGAAGAAGACGCCCCATCACTGTCACTGACTACTGATTTTCTTGCTGTTTGATTTAAGAAATCTGGCAAGAGAGGCGTCCTTTTATGCCAGACTATTAAGAATTATGTTTGAGTGATTCTGCATTAGTGATAGACATGCAGCTGTACGCTCAGTGCCAGGGTAGAAGGCAAAGTGATGTCCGTAAAGCACAGTCAAAATAAGGTGGGTCAATGTTGGACTTAAACAAAGGCATCCCGGGTTTGTCTTCTTGAAAGCGAGCAAGTTTTTATTATTTAGCCATGACCACTGTTGGGATCTCAGGCCATATGCTCATGTCCTTACCTATGTATGAAGCAAGGGATTTGAATTCAAACTCTGGTCTCTCACTGGACAAAACTGCCCGGATCCTCCAGGAGATTCCTGCAGCTGCAGTGTTACCCAGGTAACAACAGATGACCTGCTCCACTTCTTCCCGTGCACCATCGTTCCTGTAAGAGCTGTGACTTCGGTTGCTGAAGTGGTCTAGCAACTGTTTGTATTCACTGAATACCAGATCCGAAGGAGACAGCTGCACAGCATCAGCTAATTTCTCATACTGTCTGCAGAAGGTCAAAGGATTTTGTGGAGGAGATAACAAGTTACATCTTTTTTCCTTCCAATGGAGTCGGCTCATGGATTAGATCACATCTGCCCCTTTTGTCTCTCATTTCCCCTGGTTCAAATCTCACAGGCGAGCCCACCATCTTTGACTTGCACAGAGGCCTCCCCTCACGTGGTCTTATCCGCCATCTTCCTCTCTCTCCCCCTCTCTACACACACGTATTACATATCTGCTGGTTTGCCTTTGTCTGTTGGTAGTAATTGCTTGTTGTTGTAGCTGTAGTTGGATAACATATTGTGGTGACAAGGATGAGATTAGGGGGGTTATGATAGTATAAATGAGGGATGCTACAATATGTTTCATATTAGTGGAAACATTTTGCCTTAGCCATGTTGCTACATGAAAGGCAGACCCTTAATGTACACACCAAGTACTGTTTCAAATGTTATGATCAGTGTTTCCAGGTCCATAAAGCTGGAGGTTGTTCAAGTAGAACACTTCTTGTTAGAAGGTTTATGAGCAGGGTTTGAATTATAGAGGGGATTGGGGGTGCCTGAACACCCTGATTAAGACTTTGACACCCCACCCCCCAAAAAAGAGGTAAAAACAATAGTTTGGCTGGGCCGAAACATCCATCTCCTCTGCCTGCCTCACTCAATCAGTGGCCCCATCCTCAAGTCTCTGCTCCTGTGTTTCACACAAGCAAAAGGAGACACTGTAGGTAAATGTAAGTAGCAGTAGTTAACTATCTAGCTCATTTAATATACTTTACTTTATTATCTCAAGAGTCTCTGAATTAGATTTGCCAAGTACGGATGAACACTAATGTTAACTAGTTTCTAACTTTAGTCTTATGTTACAGTTAAGCTAACTAATGCTAGCTAGTTTCTAATTTTAGCCTTAACTTACAGTTCAGCTAACTAATGTTAATTAGTTTCTAACAGCCTTAGAGTACATTTTAGCTAACTAATGTTATTTAGTTTCAAACTTTAGCCTTAGAATAGAGTTTATTATTTCATATGGTGTAGTGGTTTAGTTAGTATTTTGCCTTTAACATTCGTTTTTATAATGTTTTATTTATATTTTTATATTTTAGTTTTACCAGTTGAGTCATTAAACGATTTTAAAATACATGTGTGCCCAACACCTAATTTCACTGGAGCACATATCTGATCTATCCTGGGTTCCCTTTCGCCCTGCAGAAATAGTTGACCCCCCTGATTGTCATTGTATAATCCGCATTCTGCTTATAAGACTGATATCAGGCTCAACTCTGTGTGTCTAGTACAGAGTTTGGCAACAGGTTGTCAGAACAAGTAACCAAGGCAAAAACAGCCTGAGCAGGCAGTAGCAAGAGGCAGACAGAGGTATTTATTATGATTGATCTAGTAACAAATATGCTGTGACATTACCTGCTTTAATGAATCTACACAGCAGTTTTGTACATTTTCGGTGAATATAGTAATTTATATGAACCCATAAACTTGTATAAATTCAAGGTGACTGTCCTGTTTCAAAGACTTGAGCTGTCATAGCAAAATTACACCCAGTGCATAAAAACAAAGTGGAGAAAAGAGCTCATAAACCATCTTGAATAGCAGCAGATTATCACAGTGTGGCATTTCAAAAGTCATAGTTGTGACCCGCAACACTTTATCTAAAGTCTGTTGGGAAGCTTTAAAAATCAATTGATAGGTTGTTACTTTTCTTCACCAATTCTCAGTCACCTGCCAAGCCAACAAAACCCTGATTCAAACAAGAGTTGCACCACTAAAACACAGTGACTGAAGGGAAAAAAAAGAATGAAACAACCAAAAAGATCCTCATTAATGATCATAGATATAATGTATCCTATTTTAGAGGTGCTGTTGTCCTGTGCCATTAGATATAATGGCAATGAGGATAAAATGAGGATACAATCCAGCAGAAAGGTAAACAAGCAAATTTGAATTTTCTGAAGAAACTGCGTCTAATTTGATGTGAGCATAAAGACTCAGAGGGGTCTGTGTAAACACTGTTTCAGTATCAGTTCTGGGTAAATGGCATTTAACCTCCACTACAGCCCTGGTACCCTAATAGCTGAGACCAGTAAAAGCACAGCTGGGTTTGTACACTATCATCACACAATTTGTAAATAAAGCATTTTGTTGGACAGTGTTTGCAGTTAAGATTAGCAAGTCCTGCATCCTGGTGCTGAGGTAGGCTGATCACAACCTGGAACGCAAGCATCAACCTCCGAGGCTGAAAACTGAATCCAATGCTGAAGAAACAAAAGCTGCAGAGTCACTAGAGTCTGGCTCCAACAGCGAGTCAGTCCCCATAGACTCCCGTGTTAAAATGTTCAACTTTACAGCAGAAATAAACATGTTTACAGCCTGGTACAAAAACAGTTTCGGTCTCTAGAGCTAATTTCCTTCTTCATGACAACTGTTTATATAACTCACTTATTAATGACTAAAGTTATGTATATTTGAGGGCGTGGCTTCTTTGAGTGACAGGGGTCGTGCATGTGCTTTCCACAAACCAGCATGCATTGAAATGTCAGCCCCACACACGCCCCTCTTCTTTGACTGTTTTTAGATTAGCTGGGAGTTAGGGGCGGAGTCAGTCACTGCCAAGATGGTGACGGTGGAGCAGCTCAGTCTGAGCTTCACAAACCTGTGGGTGACATCAAAGAGGCTACGTCTTTACAGTCTGGAATGACATCACTATAGTGGATGCATGGATATGAAATCATCTCAATGTCTGCTTTGACAGTGTCATGTGACCAAGAATATTGCCAAAAACGATGAACTGCTGAATGATGAAAACACTAATGATTAAAGCATATTGATCAGCTGTACCTGCACCATCCATCATGACTGAGGTGGACATAAGTGGATGATGTCAAATTATTAATAACAGACCAGTGCTTGTGTTGTATATTGGTCTAACCCTTGTGTGATACTCAAAAAAGTCACCATTCACTTGACAGCACGATAACAGCTCTTTTACAGTCTGTCGCAATAATCCCTTCCACAAAGAGTTAGCACTGGGCAACAAGAGAGAAGCAGAGCAGTCTTAACCATGCAGAAAAGGGCATTTTCCTCGACAAGTGTGTTTCAGCGACTGCAGGCTCTCTTATCTGAGACTGTCAGAGGGAGAGAGCAGCTCAGCTAATCCAAAACAGCTCTTCTCAGCTAATCTCAAATGAGATGGAAATCCAGACGATTCACAGGGGCCAAAACACATGCTCCCTCCGTCCTGTAAGATCTCGCTTTAGGGGGAAAAAAAAACAATCATTTACAAATGTGGTAAGTCACAAAGTAGTGAAACAAAAAAATACGTCTAATAAGTCAAAGAAGTTACACTCTGCTTTGGAGAAAATGATATGGTTAACATCCTGCCTGTCTCTGTAGCATTAAACATATTTACTAGTATTTAATAAGCTTCACCGCCTCTATTATTAAAACAGTGGAATAAGAGAAGACTGGACTCTTCTTTCTTTCTTTCTGTATAAATGTATCTTTCTTTCCATGTTTGTGGATATGTATGTTTTCAAAAGGTTTCAATAGGTGCAAAATTAAATTTTTTATCAAAGTCCATATACAGAAATAACCTGCAGTGACATACCACCATGAAAACATATTTAAAAAGTTTACTACACTTAGAATTGGCTTTTTTAAGTGCAAAAAACAATTTCTGATAACCTTGCATCACTAAAAACTGTAGTCATGGTAACACAAATAAATCCACAAATAAACTCCTCTTTCTCTGGTCTCTGTCACATCATGTTGCTCATCAGAACCACGTCTACCTGTGTGGAGAGCTCTGAGAGACATTGGCCTGGATTCGCTAAAAAAGAAATTGTTCCTCTTAATTAGTGTGACACTCACAGTAGTTGCCCCGGTTACCCGGTGTTTGGATGGAGACGGCAGCGGAGGACTGGCAGGAATGCACGATCCAGAGGGGATTATTAACAGAGAGGGAGGTTTTATTTGATCTACGGATGCTGATGTGACTGTGTGAACTGTTGTAGTGCATCTCTCTTGAACATGTGTGTAGCTGTATAAAATGGTACATTTGATTTTAGATTTTATATGGTTTTGTAGTCTATTCACTATATGCTGTGCTGTATGATCTCGACATGCAGTTATTCTGTGTCAGGTCTGTGGACACCTTAAGGGTGAATAACTCCCTACTTTTGTTTCGGTCTTAAGCAGCGCCATTTTGTCCTTTTGGTGTGGTGATTAAAAGTCATGCAGCAAAAGAAGAAATTGTCCGTCATTATTTTCCTGCGGTTTCTTCCCCGGTGACCCTGATGTTTGTCCGCTGGCCGTCTACGGAGACGGCTCTTCACAAACGTGACAGCCAGCGTGGGAGTCGGTCTTGGAGTTCAACAGCAGCCAGCCAGCCAGAGTGGTGATTTCCTCAAACATCCTCTGCAACAGAATAAATACGAGACGCTGAAGGCTCACCTGTTGAAAACTTTTGAACTTTGAGCTCTATGTGTATACAAAGCTCTTAATGGTTTGGATTCTGTCTTGTTTTATGTCCCTCCAGGAGCCCTTAGATCGTCTACAGCAGGGCCTCTAAATATTCTAAAAGTTCCCCAAAATAAACCTTGGTAAGCAGCCTTCATCCATTATGTACCTAAACTGCAGAACACCCTACCAAGAAATATTAGAGGGACGGACCCACTGGATATTTTTAAATGGCAACTGAAAACATACTTGTTCAATTTAGCTTTTAACTAGCTGTTTTTTCTCAATAGCTCAGTTTTTTTGTTTGTTTTTTAATGATTTCCTGTCTTAACTATCTCTCTCCTTTTATATTTGCCAAAGCACTTTGAGCTGCATCCTGTGTATGAAAAGTGCTACACAAATAAAGTTTGTTGTTATGTCTACAAGGCCTCGGGACAGCAAGCCGTCTGACTTCCTCTTCATCCAACTGTACCGTCATGACTTGCAGCCCGGCATCAGGAAAACTGACCGACAGAGTAAGAGGCAAAGTGGAAGGTTTTTACAGGATACATCTCATGAATGACCTGACTGTGATGCCTGTGATTGGACAGGGACTGGTGCTACCGCCACCATCCCATGATAACTTGTTTTGCAGGGTCTTGTGGTTGTGAACAAGGAAAGAGGAACAAGGAAAGAGAAAAGCATGATAACCAAAAGATACACTTCTGTTTTTTTTCTTGATCTTTAATTAATTAGAATGCTCCTATGATTTCTGACTTATGTATACATGTATATGTGTGCATGCATGTATTTATGTACGTATGTGTGTATATTGCTTTGTATATAATTTATCAATTTATTATTTTATTTTTTAATTTGTTTTTATTTATTCATTTTTATTGTATTTATATTTTTACTTGTGAATTTTACTCAACTTATATTGATTCTTGTCTACAATCACTTCAACCTTTATGCATAACTCAATATTTAAAGAAATGTTTGTTAAGTTTTACTTTTAATTTTACATAGACTGTTGTGTAATTAGGGGTGGGAGGGAGGGTCTTAATGAATGTTCTATTTAGTCTGTAAATTTAAAATGAAGAAAACCCAATAAACAAAGTATTAAAAAAACAAACAGCACTGACTGTGCTCTGGATCAAGAAGCTGATAAGGTTTACCTGGCTGGAGGATCAAAAGTAGTGGACAGCGAACTTGACACGCTCATTCTTGGCACCAAAATTGCAGTTGACTACTTGATTGGCATCACCACACCCTCTTCTGGCCCAACATATGTCTGGTTCCTTGGCCTGATTCTGGTCCAACATTCTGTTGCAATCATCCAGTAGTGACTGTATTTCATGCTGTGTGCCAAACACACAATGTGTAGCAGGTATAATGATTCCTTGATGTGTTAGCTTGCTAATTAGCACCAAAAACAAAGTGCAGCTGAGGCTGATGTGTTTCCATTAGTCTAATTCTGGAAACCATGAATTGACAATTAGATAAATCAAGGGTTGTGTTTCATCAGACGTCTGCATGCTGAGTCGCAGTGGATGGAGTCGACTGGAGTCCAGAGTACAGTGGTTTTAGAGGAGTGGCTCTAGGAAGGGATCACGTCAGGGGCAGCGTGGAGAGGAGGGATGACACTGTTCTGTAAAACATGTTGCGTTAAACACCCCCATCAAACACTAACAGCAAAACTGCAGAGTAAGATTCTTTTCTGCCAACGCACCCAGCACCACTGTCCTTTCACCGGTGCACGAACCAATCTCTGGTAAAAGTCACATTCATCAAAGTCACACTGGTAACAGATAAGGACTGATACAGACCCTCAGACACCTGAATAACAATGTGAACGAGGCCAAGAGAGGGACAGAAGGACAGACACAAAGACAGATAGACAGACAGACAGACAGAGCAGAGACATGGTGAACACATCAGGTGTGAGCTTTTACACTTGTATCATCTACAGGTATGACAGCACTACACCAGAGCCTTACGTCCATGTGACTGTGTGTGTGTGTGTGTGTGTGTGTGTGTGTGTGTAGGTGTGTGCATGTGTGTGTGCGTGTGTGTGTGTGTGTTTTAGGCAGTGACACAGCCATTCATCTTGGAGGACCTGGCAGAAAACACCCCTGTCTCACTAATGGTGTTATTTGTTATTCAGACGCCAGGCAGATGCATTCTCTAATTTGCCATACCCTTCATCTTTGGACACGTTAAAGTGAGTGTTCAGACACAAACACTCTCTCTTTCTCTCTCTCTCTCACACACACACACACACACACACACACACACACACACACACACACACACACACACACACACACACAGAAAAATCGTTACATTGTGAAACAAAGCAGGAGAGATCTGAACATAAGGCTGGGGAAAGCTTCAGTAAAGAGCGTCATACAGGACACACCGATTGGCTCCTGAGCACCCATGAAGAAATCATACTGAGGGGTGACCATGTGGGTAGATAAGACAATGGGCCCCTCGACACACGTAGGAGGCCCTCTCCTCTTCTACATAAGAGCAAGACCCCCAGATTTAAAGAGACATAAGTTACAACACAAGTTTTATGCCTCTTTATGATGTTGTTTTGCGTCTCTAGTGTTTGTATTGTATTTGCATCTGTCTGTGGTTGTTTGTGTCTCTTTGATCAGCTCTTCTCAACAACTTCCGGTCCGTTTCAAACTTAAATTATTGCTCTCAAAATGTTTTCTTCTGACAGTTTCTTAGTAAAGCAGAACGCTTTGGACAGATACCAATCAGGTTCCAGGATGCATACCACAGTATTGAGTCAGCTCTGCTAAGGGTAACAAATGATTTGCTATGGCAACCAGACTCTTTTGTTGTACTTTTCTGCTACTTTTGATGCAGTTGACTCTCCCATACTCTTGGTGGGTCTCCAACATGTCGTAGGTATTCAGAGTAAAGCTACACCATGGATGGATGATGGAGTATTAGGGCCACATTGAGGAAAAAAAAGAAATCTGACTTATAATATATCATTAGTAATAATAGTAACTAGTTAGCTTAGCTGGACATGCTATTGATTGTAGCTCATGTTTGAGCAATTAATCACACCTTGTGTTCATATTATCTTAGTTATGGTTATTAAGCAATAATCTGACAATTAGTGCACGGCATGGTGGTGCAGTGGTTAGCACTGTCACCTCACAGCAAGAAGGTGGGGCCTTTCTGTGTGGGTTTCATCCAGGTTCCCTGGCCTCCTCCACAATCCAAAGACATGCAGGTCAGGTTGATCAGTGACTCCAAAGTGCCTGTAGGTGAGCATGAATGGTTGTTTGTCTCAACATGTCACCCCACCTCTCGCCCAGTGCCAGCTGGGATTGGCTCCATTCCCAACATGACCCTAAAAGGATAAACAGTATATAGATAAAGAATGAATGAATGAATGAATGAATCACAATTGCTGGAAGTGGGGTTTAGAGAACAGTCAGTTAAGATGTGGGTGTGACAGTGTCAGCATTTTGACATCGTGGCTGCTGTGATGCAATCACCAGATGATCTCTAGTGATGTCATGGACGATCTCTTTCCTCATCCCAAAGAGAAATAACTGTCTGTGTTCTATAGCTTGATTTATTATGCATTTATATTGCAATTTCAACTTTGCTCATTAGTGATATTTACATATAGTGTATATACATTGATATTAAGTTTCTTTTCTTTTCTTTTCCTTCCTCCTCCACCTCTTTGTTCCCTTTTCTGGTCCTGCCTTTTGTGAACAAACTAACAAGTAATACGCATGGTGCTGAAATGTGACTGAACACACAGTTTTACACCAGAGTCAGACGCCAAATGTTGGTTGAGACATGAGAGATTTTTTGTATTTCTTTCTCTTTGTTTTTGTTTGTGCTCCTCCCAGTGATTTAAAGTCGTATTTATGCACCAATCTTGATTTGTATTTTTTGTGATTTCTGTTGGCGGCACTATCGATCAAATCTGAAGCACATTAGCTAAGTTTTTTTTTTTCTGCTAAGATGCTGAGAAATTATTTATTTATTTATTTATTTATTTTTTTCAAATTTTGATTATTGCACAGTAATTAATATTTACTGTTTTGAAAGAAATACTTAGAATTCAAGGCCAGGTTAAAGAATGATTGCCTCTTTTTTTTAGAGACTCCATGTCTAGTAAAAAATCCTACACTCCCCCCAGTTTGTAATTTAGACTTCCTGTTAAAAATTAGTTTCTGAGCCCAGGACAAGCTGAAAATAACCCTGATGACATCATCAGCTGATTCAGAGCCTTCCATAAGCAAATGTAACATATGTACATATATTGAATTTCCAAATATGAAATATAAGTTTTTTTATATGTACATATATGTAAAATTTAAATATGGAACCTATTACAAATTGGAACAATTTCATATATTGACAAACATGTATATGTTTAGCCTATATAAATCTATGCATTTACGTATATATGCTTATATTTTAGACATACGCTACATGAATATATTTCCATCCCAAAGCCTGTCAGTATGTGTTGATATTATAAACAAGAATGGCAAGATACATGTTGTAATAAGAAAATATATATAAACCTAGAGATTTTTTTGTACGTATATTGTTTTTTTTACAAATTTGACTATGGATATTTCATATATGTTATAAAATTATATCATCATATATCCAGAGGATGTATCTATATCACCTTATAGTTAACGATGGCAACACCACTGTTGATATAGGGACATACTGTATGTGTCATATATTACATTTCTATATGGGCTCAGACAACATACAACTGTTTTCACAGTAGCACTAACCACAGCGGATGAGCTGAGCTAGGGATGTATAATCGGTGGAGTGTCCCTCTTTAAAAGGTTTCTTCCATATGCTCCATGTGCTTCGGTCGTTACAAAACTACTGACCAGTAACTTTAAATGGGTAAACACTGATGGGGTTTTATTTTTATTTCCAATGGCTGGCTCTTGTGTCTTGTGTCTTTCCTCTAGTTTTTTTCTCTTCCATTGTGACTGAGTAGGACAGAGTTACTGGACTGGAGTCTCCAGCAGGCAGATGCTAGAGCTATTAATGCAATGATGTGATTTTGTGCTTTACAAACACTCTGACTCTCACTTTAGGACAGTTTTTTTTTGAGGGAAACTATGTATTGAGCTGCAGTAGACGAAGTTATTTCGCTTTAAAAAGACAAAATAAACCAAGTAGTGGTTTTTCTAACATTTCAAGTATTTCTAAACATTGTTTACAATATCAGTACATCACCTTGACGACACATGTGTCTGCATCTGTGTGGAGATGTTGATGAGAGGTTGTGACTGTCGGAAATCTTAAAATATGGTGTGGAACTGAATCAGGTGTGCTTATGCATTTTGATGCTAGACTGTGTTAAAAGGGACCTTAAGACATATTTCTTCTATATGCTAACTCTTTCCTCCCTGCAGCAGCCTTCCACATCCACCGCTTCCTCACTGCTAACACCCTGTACACACTGATCAGTCCCACATGAATGTTGTGTTTGTGTACATATACTACAAATTCAATATCTTTCAGTCAGTCTTTCCCCTCTCAGGAAATGTCACACACACACATGTGGTTAATATCAGTCGGAGCCCGGCAGCTCACTAACATATTCACTATGCTGGTGTTTAGTACGACTGAAGGTGGCCATTGTCTTCTGGATGAAACCAAACATGCCTCTTGGCTCCTGGCTCCCCCGTCTCTCCTTTCTACCACAGGAGGGCACCAGTGGTCTTTTCCTCCTCCTCCTCCTCCAGCAGGGCTAACCTGTGAAGGGTGTGTGTTTCATATGTGTGTGTAAGTCTACATGTATGTGTCACATGTTCCTGTGGGAGAGTGATACTGCCGGAAAGCATGAGCTTATGCAACAGCCGCTGCACTTTAAAGAAAAAGGAGTATTTTCTTGGTGAGTTCAGTCTGGGTCAACACACATCTGTGTTACTTTTTACACCGTAAAGAACTGTGTGCTGTTGTAAGCATTTTATTTACATGATAAAGATTTCAATGGCACATTAAGTAAGAAAGCAACAACAAGCATAGTTATGACTCCATTCAACTAAAATTCATTTAGAAATACAAACAATGGCTCCTTATTATTTGCTAATTTATCATCAAATGGAGCCATCAGAGTAGTTAAATGATTAGATAAATGTGCTTTGTCTTATGTCAAGTGATTGTTTTGTTTTGTTATGACCCCATCATATGTTTTTATCCTGACTTTACTAAAAGCCAGAAAAAAAGAATCCTAAACATCTCATAAACATAAAATAAGATGCAAGAAATTCAAATTTGACACAACAGCACAAAAGAATAGCAGTGCAAAGAGAAAATGTAATGTCAGTGAGTGACAATGAGGGCCTCAGGCCTTGTTGATGAGGCCAACTGCAATCAGGAAAAAGCTGTTATATGGCGTGAGCTTTTAACCTCTGCCTCTCTGGGAGTGACTCAAAAAGTTTGTGTCCACGGTGGGAGGGATTGGCCACAATCTTTCCTTCTCACCTCAGTGTCCTGGAGGTGTACAGGTTTCAGGTGCACCATCTTCCACTATACAGAATCAAATAAGCAGCTGTTGTTAAGCCGGATGCTTGATTTTGTTGGGTCAGGCCGTTATCAGGCTGATATGCAGCCTGGACCATGCAAAGCCATTCCTTGGGTAATTATATGCAGAAATAACCCAACCTTATTCCAGACAATCCTGTACTTCAAACAAAATTTCCATCCACCAGTTTTTATTTGTATTTTCAATATACATATCAAACTGAAATATGATGTTTCTAACATGTTTTCACCATGTGTGGTTTGACTGGAGCCCTGGCATTCATGATAAAATCTGGTAAAAACTTGTGCTAGATTTGAATGGAAACTTTGTTACTGTCTGATTCACAATTGATGTAGCAGGAACAGAGATATCATAGTTTTTCAATCCAAGATTTCTTCTTCTTGTTCATCAAAAACCTGGTGCCAACATTTCCCGCAATTCAACAACTGAACTGACAAAAATGAGGACCAGGCTACAGGGGCTTGGTAATCTCTCTTCATTCTTACTCCACACCCCTAGATTTATTAACCGACGCCAGCTCAAGTGACATCATTTGTGGACATGTATTGGACTTCTCTCCCTCTGGAGACACAAAAGGCTTTATACAACCTCTCAACACCTGTAAAAACATGTTAATATTTTGCTCATAGTTTTTATTGACATCCACGTTGGATCCAAATCAAGGTGTTCCCTTTTTCAGAATGTCACTGCTTCATTTCAGTTTCAAGGCTATTATGTCCCCTATTGTGCAGAGAAGACACTCAGTCATTAGTGAGGCAGCGTACGATCTCACACAGTGTGCTATTAAACAGTTACAGCACTCCTCCAGTGTGCATTCAGGCACGTATACAGTAAATGTGTGTGACAAACCTCAGGCTACACTCACATAAATCAAGAAAACACTTCCTTTTAGAGACTAAAAGGTAAATTGCAAGGTTGTCCGACATGCCACACATGTGGAGGCTGTACCTTCTGTGAGATTGATTTTGCTATCAGAAATGGGCAGCACTTAATGATGCTCTGCAGCGGTCCTCTGGGAGTTTTGCTGTTAAAGCCGGTGTCACACGAAACTCGCTGGATCTCCTGTGGCTTTATCAGGGCCGGCCGTTGGGCCGCCGCTGGCTCATCTCTATCTCTGGATCTTCTCTGGTGCTGAGCGCCTCTGAGGCTTTCAACTCTTATCATCGAAAAATACATTAAAGACAAGATTAATATGAGAGTGAACACTACAGGATGTTCTGCAAAGACTGAGTCAGGGATCTTCAGCCATATCCTCGCTGTCTAAAATGGCTGATGGGGCTGGAAATGGGGATAGTGGCAAAACACAAAGTAGAAAATGTAAAGTATTATGCAGGAGCCATCTCATATTATTCTTTTATTCTTATTGAAATTGTGACATATATATATATTTCAAAGCAATCTGCCAACTACATTTGACATTTCTTCTAACACGTGGTAATGATGAGCTGAGTATGGTGGTAAAAGAAACTTCAGTTGGTCACTGATCCTAAAATGAAGCCAGTCCTCCAACATCATCCTTGAGTCCAAGTGAACATTTGTGCCAAATTTGAAGGGATTCCCTTGAGGAGTTCTCACGATATTGTGTTCACAAGGCCAAATCCATGTTTTGTGACAACCTGATGAGCTTCACTTTTGACCTTTAGCCACCAAAACCTAATCAGTTTGTCGTTGAGTCCAAGTGAATATTCGTGCGGAATTTGGAGAAGTTCCGTCAACGCATTATTGAGATATCGTGTCTATTACGGTGATCAGAAATATACCTCACTCACACATGGTTATTATGGTTAATTTTAGTTCTTTAATTTAATGTATGTTCGTCTGAGAGTAATTAATAATATTGAGTTACACCTTAGATGAGTAGGGCTCATAGACTGTATATAAAGATGGACATACAGCAATACCACTGAGGGCCCCAAGAGCTGGCTCCAAAAACTCTGGTTCCAATAGACGCCCATTCAAAAAACGTCAGCTTCTCTATTGAAATACTCAGTCAATAATTTTTTTCCACAACTCATTAGTCATTGGCTAAATTCAGACCCCTTGTTCAGTGTTCTGGTGGTCCATCTGAAAACAAGCATCAAATTAATTAGATACTAGGTCTTTAAGATTGGTATTTTGGGGGGGCGTGTCTGTTTGATTGACATGCCTGGTCTGGAGTGATTGACAATCTGATGAGGAAGGCCAGGGGTCAGTCACCGGGGACAGCTGCAGTCGTATGCGCATCGTTTTGAATCAGTTGTGTTTAATTACTGTTGTTTTCTCGTTATTTGTTGGTAGAGGTGGAGTTTGCACCAAGAGTTTTGCTGTTAGTAATTTAGTTTTAATCAGTTTTCGGTTCACCATAGTTATGACTCGTGGTTCGGTACTGACAGACTAGAGGGATCCTGATATCCATTTTTTTTCGGTAAGTAAACGTTTATTTCCTGAATGCCCTACAGTTGTATTGTGTATGATGCTCCCTTGCATTGTTGGTAATCTTGCAGGTAAGTGTGACTGTTGCCCATGGGCAGGTACACACTGGGACAACAGCCTGTGACAGAGCTTACTCTACAAAGTATTGAGTTGGTATTACTGGTGACACTTATTTACAGCAACATTAGCAGCCATTGTTTTTCCTGAAAAGCTTTAATTGGATGCACTGCCACTTAGGAACAGACTGGAAATGAAGTGGAACCAGTGATGAACTAAATGGAGGCAGAGGACATGAATCTTGAAATTTATATTATATTTGTATTCAAACAACAGTAGACAAGGGGCTGTTTTTGAGTTGAAAAATGTCATTCTTGATTCTTGAATTCTGTAGCAACAGGACACTGTGCCTCATGACAGGAGGAAAAGCACAGGTCTGAATTGTGAAGTCAATGATGGCTGAATTCCATTTAGCTGTTTGAATTTAAGAGCTGTGGTATTGTGCATGCTGTCACACTATCACACTGTCATGGTAGAACACAGCTATTGTTAGAGACATTAGTAACACCTACTGTCCCTACAGTGACAGTCAGAATCAGTGTGAAAAGGCCTACAGACACAGGTGTTAGACCAGGTAATGTACAGTACACTGTCAGCTACGACGCCTTGAATAGTCAATCACATGCATCCCACTGAAAAATAACAGGCTCCAACTTTGCGGCATGATTCATTGAGTCTCCACTGATGTTGAGCAAAACGATGAATGATGCTTCTTGATTGTTTGGTTTTCGTCATCTTCTCTCTGAAGGAGATTAATTGCCAGCGTGTTTGTTTGTGTCATCCAGTGTGGTTTTTCCTTGGTTTGGTAACTTGTTTTTCAAATCCTGTGTAAACGTGCTATACTATATTATTAGATAACATTATTTTTAATTATTTTTGTAACCTGTACCTCAGCCTAATAATAAAAACATCTTTAGTGACACACTGACAGGCTTCAATTTATGTTTCTGCCGGTGGCTGCGCTAAACAGTTGAATGTCCCACTGTCATAATATATAAATATATATATATCTATATATATATAGATATATATATGTATAATACGGTTACAATCTGTAACTTTTCCACATTAAAATGTCTAAAAAGAAGTAGATGTTCTATATGTTGTTGAGTTGTGTTCTTACATTATCACAAATGTTTCCATCAATTCTCAAACCAGAGAAATCTGTGATTTCAATCATGGTAACGTTTCATCGGTCGCCTGTCAATGACATCATATCCTCTATGATCATGTGTCAGTGTGTTTGTCTGACAGACGCTCAAAATTGACTTTTATCTACTTTTAGGCCACATGCACTTTTTACACCTTGGTGGTTTTCAGCTCTATATTTGAACCAGATGAAGGATTTTAGTCGTCGGACGTCTGGATCTGAAGTTATCAGAGAAACAAGCTGAGGAAATGTTAGACAGCTCAGCTCCCAGCTGCTGGAGACGTCCTGTCCTGTGTCACTGAAGAGCGTCGCTGAATCTCTGATTGTTAAAGTGAAACTGCTTTCTGGGTGTTTCTACTGGTTTTAATCCCCTGGTGTGTTTGTTGTGGAGAGGAGGACACCTCTGTGGATAATTCAGCTGCTGGTAAAAACCTACTGAACGTCTGATTCATAAGTTATCAGAGAAACAATCAGAACAAAGGTTAGCATCAATCTCAGCTCCAACTCTTCCCTGACGTCCTCCGTACAGCGTCGATCACACACTGACTTCCAATGTCAAACTGCTTTATTCAGCATTTTAATGGTTAGAATCACTGGGTCTGTTTGATTTCCTGAACCACTAACACTGAAGGACTCCAAACCGGGAGGAGCTTATGGTAATGGCGGTGAAGACAACAACTCCCATGATCCCATGCTATTTCACGATATCACCGCTTGCCGTTCACGCGCAGTTTGTGCTGGGTCAGGTGGAGTGTGGTAAATGCTGGATTGGATCAATCAGAGGGGTGCTCTGTGATTGGTGGTTACAATAAGGGCAGTGGCCAGGCAGCAGCTTAGTCTCTACAGCTGATCCAACTAAGCACTAACATGGAGTTTTTTATCAAATGTAAATGTGGCACCAACTCCATGCTCCCGCACGTGCGTGCTCAGCATTCGGTGCCTGTGCTCACTGATAGTACCATCATCTACACAGGGTAGTTTAAAATGAAGCTTGTGGGTGTCAGCTGTAATGAAGTTGTTTTTGGCTGCAAAGTGAGTTTTGAGCAGCCAGAAATCTCAGCAGATGACCAAGTAATTGTTGAGTCATTAGTATTGATCATCTCCCTATCAACCCCGCTTGATAATCTGTGGTCATTTTGTGCTGTGAGGCAGAAGAGATGAGAATAGTCAAAGCCGAGGTGACTCTTTGTTATCCAAGGCTTCACAGTGGACAGAAATGGAAGAATCATGCTATGCTGCTTCCTGTCCTTCACCACAGAGAATACATCTATCCTTCACAAGAAGCATGATGGAGGGTTACATTGCTAGAAAGCGTAAAGTGATTTCAGTCTCTAGTTTTTCATTCACTTGAAACAGCTGCTTGTATTCCTGTGGGGAGCCTCAATAATCCCTGCTGGACTGCCAGTCACTCAGCGACCTGCTCCTGGGAGTCAGCGTGCAGCACAGCTCTGACCTTGCTAATAATAACACACTGTACACACAGCTCAGTGCTGATGAATGGGCGATGTCAGGGCTGTGTTCCTCTGTCCAGCTCCAGTCTCTCTGTGTTCCTCGGCTGTGTGGCATCTCCTCATGAATAAATTGTGACTTTGCATCCTGTGCACAGAGTGGCTTTTCTTGTTACCACGGAGGTGGAGGAGGCTAAAAATTTCATGACTGCTAAATTATTCATGCCACTGTCAGATGACAAAAAACAGCAACATCCTGAAAAATATAATCTGTTAGAAGAGGAAGATAAGTGGATTATTGGTGGGAGACAAAGGAACGTGAAAATGTCAGAATTATAATAATTTGCTCTGTGGGCCTGGTGTCGGAGGACGGCTGGGTAATTGGCTTTCATGCTAAAACTCTGCAGCACAGATGGTTAAAGTACAGTGACTGCATCCTCTGTGGTCACAAAAGGTCTGTATTCCACATCTCTGGGGAAAATGGAAGATTCTAGAGTGAAAAGGGAGAACACCGCACATGAAACACAGTGAACACCGTGAACAGTGTTGTCATGTGTGGGTGAACTGTGTGTCTGGTGCTTCTCTGGCTTGTCCCCTTTTCCACCAAGTCATCCAAACTAAACAAAAACTAAATTTTATTTCCCTCTAAAACAAACCATGCTAGAAGTTTCTGGTATGATGCCTTATCAACAGGACATTGTTCCACAGTGTCTCCCAAAACTTGGTTTTATCTTTGTACTTTCAATGCTACAGAAAGACAAGTGGTTAGTAAGGTTGGAAACAAACCCTGAGGTTAGCCAAAGTTTGGAAGAGAAAATAAAGACAGACGTTTAGATTATCAGCATATCAACCATCTCAGTTTATAGACCTTCCTTGGACTTCCTGGTTCAGCTTTGATCGAACATACTTGCTGTAACACAATTACAGTTTTCATTAGCAATTGGGACTATCAGCCACATAAGGGTGCTCTCACTTTTTGTTTTACCTTCAAATAAATTGGTAAATTATCAGGCTAAACAATTGGTTAATTTACATATGACCCAAGTTGCAATGAACTGTATTTTTTCCTTTAACTCAGGGAAGGTTAGGTTTATACACAAAGACCACTTTGTTAAGGGTCAGGGAAGGGGTTGGGGTTAGGTCATGGGAAAGAAGAACTGGTGTGTATTGTCAGTAGGAAACAGGAAATTAACAGCAGAGCAGGGAGTCCAAGTAGAGGTTGCAATTGGTCCACTAGGTTCTGAGGAACCAAGACCAGACCTGGGACCTATGTTGGACCAGATCCAAATTCTACTCAGTCTAATAAGCTCATGTCATATCTCACTCAAACACTGTTTTTCTTTGAAATGGAAATAAACCGTACAACACGTTCGCTCTATTCTGATGAGGGACCTGAAGCTGAGCTTGTATTAAGACCATCACTATTCTACAACAGTTATGCTGTTAAATGAGTGTTTATCAGAATCTGATTGACAGATATTAAATAGATTAGAACATTGTCTTTTGTCGAGCTATCACCCAGTTGGCAACAGAATGTTTTACTGGTGGTGCAAGCAGGACTTTCAAATATTTATTTAATTTGTCTTCAAAGCATCTAAATAAATTATTTTGGTTTCTATGACTTTACATTTGATGTTAGGAGTTTATTATTATTATTATTATTATAATATTGCTGCTTTTTCCACCTTAATTTCTTGATTGATCAAGTTAATTAATAATGCATTTTGCTGCTGCTGCTGTTTGTGTTCTCTCTCTGTTAGGGTCTATTCACATTTCGGATGAGGTCTAATAGTCCTTGGGTCAATTAGGGTCAGATCTGACTGAGCTTGGGTCCCCCTCAGATTGGGTCTCTCTTTCTTGAAAATTAACTCACGCATGTTGGTTTCAGGTAGGAGTTCAAGATCCCATGTCCCAGAATGCCCAGAAAACCTCCAGAGGATAGGCCTCCAGGAAGTACCCTGTTCCAATGCCCAAACAACCTCAACTGGCTCCTTTCAATTTGAAGGAACAGTGGTTCTCCAAGTTCTCAGGCTCAGCCTTATTCACTACCCAAAACTCATGACCATGGGTGAAGGTTGCAACACAGACTGAATAGTAAAACAAGACGTTTGCCCTCCTAACAATGATAGTTTGGTACAAAGTTGGCATCGTCATTGACTCTGACTATCCGGGAAGTTCTTCTCAACTCATTTGAATGATTTGGTTAGAACGACTTAGTAAATTGGTGCAGAGCATTTTCCATTTTTCATACTAACAAAACAAACAGCATCATATCTATCATATCTAAGGTGGACGACACTGACTGGACCAGATTTAATAAAAGCCTAATATTGTCCCCAAATAGCAATATACTGCTGGTACACATACACCCAGGGACAGTGTGAACACTCTCCTTAGCCAACGTGGCTTTTTTTCAAACAGTGGGAGGAATAATTGGGTTTAAGTATTAGGCTGAGCGGTGGGAGACAGAGTAATATGTAACAGGATAAAGGAGGAGGGAGAGATTTTTCCCTGTGGGCTGTATCTCCAGACTCCTCCACTCCTTGAGCCACCATTTTGATCAAATTAACAATCCTCTTCACCCATCTTGCCCTCCATCCTCCAGCTCTCTCTGTCCTAAAGAGATTAGACCACTTCAGGAACATTATTCAGATTGTTTATCATTCTCAGCTCCAATTGAAATTAAGTGGATTCTGTTACACTGAGGGCTTCTGCAGAAATTTGGATCACACTTTTTCTCTGCCTCTCCTCTTACCTCAGCATTATTAGCTCCAGTTTCTCCAGGACTTACTTGTGTGTATTTGAGACTCAGTCACTGATAATTGATAGTGCTTTTTCTGCCTCTAACACAAGTGTAACACCATGTAAAATGTAGAAAAGAAGCCATTTAACCTTTATTTATAAAGGAATAACTCCCAATGGACTTATTCTTATAATATAATGGCATCATAAGATGAATTCCATTGAAATACAGGTCGTATCTAGGTGTGTAGGTTTGTTTTGGACCCATTAAAGGTGTATAGACTTGGATTAGTAAACAGCATTTCTTGTATATAAATGATTCAGGAATTACTCTCGGGCTCATCTGAAAATGTTCAAATCTGTCATGGCCCTGATCAAATGTGTGTGTGATGAAGCCTTTGTGCACCATAATGTATTCATGTTCAATGTTTGTGCTTTTGCTGTATATTATTCTACTACACTGTTGCTCATAAAGTTGGAATAAAATATTTTTTACCTCTTTCCATGAAATGATTGTGACAATGTGGTTTATTTCATTTCACCTGGGTAATTGGGACACATAATGTAATCATTGCACCTGGTCAAAAGTGATTACTGATGCATTTAAATAGGAATAAACAGAGGATTGTGTCTGAAAACGAAATTATTCCAACTTTATGGGCAACAGTGTATAAGATTTTACTGTAGATTTTTCACTGAGTCAGATTACCATATGCCCATTCCACACGTTAGCTGAGTGCAGTTTCCCTGTTTCCTCTTTATGACGATTTAGTTCAGCCATACCCTCACATAATATGTATATATATATATATATATATATATATTATGTGAGTGTATGGCTGAACAGGGAAACTAGACTCAGCTAACGTGTGGAATGGGCATATGGTAATCTGACTCAGTAAAAAATCTACAGTAAAATCTTTGAATGGTCTCAAGGGCTCCCTGTAGTGATGTTCAGCCACCTGCATATCACTGTGCAGGGATTAGATCAAAACAGTTTCATGCCACAAAGGCCATGAAATTCAGGAACAAAATCTATTCATGTGACGCTGATAACACGGATGGAATACTCGCAGCCATTCATGCAGATTAATTTCATCACATCCATTGTTAATTAGCTGAGATTGGGGAGAAGCTGTGATTATCAAATGAGCTTAGTGTATTTAGCTGGGACTAATCCCTGGCTTCCCTTGTTTACGGGATTTGATAAGGAAGACAGCGGTGAGTCAGCTGGAGAGGTGACAGAACAACTGGATTTTCACAGCAAACCCACATGCAGGGCCTGGCTGAAACAGAGCTGAAACACGGATTACAGCTGTTTCAGATCTCACTGTGATCCTGCATATCATTAATGAACACAGTCAAGCAGAACTACATCCTATTGTGATGTAAGGCCTGTGTTCCTGTGTTTTGAGGAAACATTCAGGTTCTTTTTTTAATAATGAGAAGTCATTTTATTTACACAGAAGAAGCAGAAACATGTTTTCAGCCATCCACTTGTCAATAGCATTACAATTATACACAAAAGACGCCTATTAAATAGCAAAAGCACAGGTGAATGTCTTTGAGGTACTTGTTGTTGCACCTATAGCAACATAATGAGATACTCTCACAATAACCAATCAATATGTAGCATTGAAACAAGGCGCTGACTGGTTCACTATAAATTGTATCTAATCCAAAACTCTTTACGCATATAGGATATGAATACATATCAATTTAATAATCATTATGTAGTGAATCGCAGGTGATAATGACCCATGGTGATGTTTTGTTGTCAGGTGATATTTATAGACCCTGTCAGGAGGAGGTTGTGGTGGTTGGATGAATATGACAGTAGAGTGGTGTTCAATTCCCATGTGAAAGTAGCAGTTTATGTTGTTTCCATTATCCATGACCATTCAACAAAGTTAACCATGTTGTTATGATTGTAACCATGACAACAAAGATCATCCAATGTTGAGGAAGTACTTACTGTATTTTAACTCAAACCACGATCTTTTCCTAAACCTAACCAAGCCATGACTGTTATTATAGTAACCACAGCAATAAAGGTAGGTACATTGCTCTTGGTACAGTCCCCATGTTTATTATTGTAACCATGACAACCAAGGCCCAGTATGCCTGCCACCATGGGGGCACTATTTCAGGAGACACTCCTATGGGTCGTATTAAAGGGTTGAAAAAAACAACCTGTATGGTTGTTCAGGTTGGAGGGGTTGTTGTGACCAACAGTTGCCACACAGACATTGATGACTGTGCTGCCTCAGTCACTGGATACATCAATAAATGTACTGAGGATGTGACAGTCATGAACTGTCACCACAAACGCCAATCAAAAGCCACAGTTTACATCAGAATTTTACAAACTGCTGAAAAACTCTGGATGCTGTTTTCAGAGCGGGAGACGAGGTGGAACTCAGAGCAGGAAAAGGAAACCGTTTTCTAGTAAACTTTCAGTGTTGTTGTAAACTTTTATAAACCTGTACTCAGCAATATCACTATGTACGCTGTATTACAAATATACTGAATGTTAAATATGAAAACCTAATGTGTCAACTATAGCCACAACTGAAGTGAGATTGCATGTGAGCCAGTTACACCAAGTAACCTGGTAGTGAGTAGGCTTGTGCTACAGTAAGTAAGTTACACCAAGCAACCTGGTAGCAAGGAATAAAGTCTTTTTTTTTTTTAAATGGTTGGATAGCCCCTAAAAATAATAGTGTTAGCAGAAAATGGCCTGGCAAGGCCTAGGCTGGGAAAGGTAGGGGATTTTTGGTAAACTGACACCATGTCATGGTAGCCCAGGTGGGTGAATGCAGGGCAATGATAGGTTCTTTTTTAGAAAAATAGAGTGTCTATCAGAGACAGAGGGATGATTTTACTATATTAGATGGTGCACAGACACTTTGTTTTCAATTCAGCTCCCGGGTGCTGGCTCGGGTTGTTCCTATGAAAGTGAATGAACTCTTTTGCATTGAGCTTTGACGGTCTCTGGTGAATTCTTTGAAGTTTTTCAGACACCAGTATCTGTGCATAAGAATTGAAGAGGTCCAGACTTAAACTCTGGACCAGTCCAGGACTTCTGCCCTCCAACACAACCTGTCCCATTGCACAAAGAATCAATTATCCCTCATCCCTCTAAGACAAAGGAGGTCAGCTCCATGGTTGAACTCCCAAACCACAAATTAAAGCAAACAACATGAAACCTTCAAAGATGGCGTTCTATCAATCTTGCTCAGTCTGGCAATATGTACCACAGTCCTTTAAAGTAGATGTAGTTAAGCCTCTTCTTAAAAAGCATACACTTGATATAGGTGTATTAGCCAACTATAGATCTATATCTAACCTTCCCTTTCCCCCTAGGATCCTTGAAAAAGCCAATCAGTTGTCAGGATTTACATGCATCATAGCACAGAACCAACACTAACTGGAAATCACTCTTAACTGCATTGGACAAAGGACTTATCTGTACTTGTCTTGTTAGATCTTAGAACTGCATTTAGTCGCGTTTCCACTGCAGGAACTTTCCACAGGAACCAGGAACCTTTTGAGGAACTATGCGCGTTTCCATCACAGGAACCAGGGTCTAAATTTAGTTCTGGGGGATTTGATCGACATCCAAAAAGGTATCTGGTTGGGGGGGTAGTACTTTCCAAAGGTTCAGGAACTTTGGGGGATGTGGTCTGCAGTGTGGAACATTTCTGACTGGTCGAGTACTCGCTGCATTTTATTTGACCTGCGATGTTTAAAGTCCACAGTGAGTGAACACATTTTCCACACCGTGAAACAGGTCCGGGAGAAGGAAAAAAAACTGAATTAGGACCTCAAAAAAATAAAGGACCACAATAACCGGAGTCGCTAGGGTTGCCACACACCATGTATAATACGGGATCCTCCCATATTTGAAAATAAAATGCTGTGTTGAATGAATACGTGACACAATTTGTCCTGTATTTTCGGGTGCGTGAAACAGACCTGTTATGATTTTGGCACTATATAAATGAAATTGAAGTAATTTTTTTTCTTTGATGCCCCTGGGGATGATTTACTTAATGGGTCTGCTGGGCATAGCCAGGCCCATTATTGTTATATTATTGATTGCTGGTTTGTCTACATCTGTTAACTTTTGTCATTCAGTGAGAGACTTAGTGTACACTGCACCAGATCTATCCTTCGTGCACAAATAAAACAGCCAAATTGAAATGTTGACTTGTTGGTCTGATCGTGTTCACTTTTTTATCTTTCGGTCAGGAGAAATCATCTTTTCAGGACCTAAGGAATGGACAGACCAAATGACTGGCACCATCTGATAAGCATTCTAATTTATCCTGGTGCATGAAATCTGCTCTTTGGAACCTGGTCCAAATGTCTAATTAGTGCCATTTCAGTTCAGTTTTTCCCATCGGTCAAGTTGTAAAGTATCAGTTGTATAGCATGTAATCAGTCAAACACAGTGTAGCATACACGCAACCCTTCCCAATGTTTATCCACACCTAGATTACTCAGTCTGGTGATGACAGCCCGGATGGTCCAGAGTGGAACTGTGGTTTGTTGTCATGCTGCTAATGTACAGTATGTTGCTGTAGATGAGTATCTGACTGTATTTCGGTGCTGTTTATTTAGGGCTGTTCTCCATCTGCTGCTGCACCCTCCAGGGTGTCACCTCATCACACTCAAGCTGCTTGATTGGCTGTTTCTAGGTGATGGACAGTCTTGGTATTGAGCAGGTGGCACCCTGCTGCAGTGGCAAGCGACTGTACTTTTCTCAGAATGTGTTTGTCAGGTATGTTTGTGTGCATCATTCAGGGAGTATGTTTACTTCAGCCTTAACGTTGAATAGAAAACATTTATTCAACCTTTATTTATTTGATTTCTTCTTTAAATCTGCATGAAACTTTTCCAGCAAATATTTTAAAGCCAAGAGGAGGTTGACTCAAAAGCCATGCACCACAGTTAAAAAAAAATCACATAACACCAAAAGACAAGCTGAGAGGGCTGCCAATAACTGCTGCATAACTGAAGTGTTTGAATATTCATGGCCTTGTCTCTCAGTGGTTTTACTGGAGTTTTTACAGTGTAATTAAAAAAATACAAAACATGTTTGTTTCCTTGCATGTCAAAGCTCTACTGAGAAGCTTTGGTCTTAGTTCTTAACCTTCCTTTATAAAGACTTCTTGTCACATTTGAAGGAAAACTGGACCCAAATGCAGACAACACTAAAAGGGAACTGGTGGGGGCAAGGGTCATTTAATAATGAAAATTGAGTTACGCAACAGGCGAAGCACAACTAAGAAATAATACACAAATCCAGAAAAAATGCAGGAACAAAATCCAGAATCACCAGGGGCTGGTTTCACAAGGATAGGATTTGTTGTATCAAAGCCACAGTCAGATGTCTGAATTCATTCAGTGCACAAAGTAGTAGTAGTTCTTGGCTATCTTAAGCCAAACTGTAGTACAATGAATTCTAGATAAATTAACACTATTAAAAATTGCCAACTACAGAACCACATCCAATCGCTCAGCTCCATTTACCCTCAGCAGACAATGTTCGTCTTTTGGAAGAATTCAACAGTTACAAGGACATTTTACTTGAAGAGTAAAAAGAAAAATCTCATTTGAAAAGAAAGGCTGCAGTCTCTAAAAACTCTTTTTCTTCTCTTTGCTCTCTCCACAATAAAGTTAGCAAACCACAAATCACACAGACAGACTATAAGACTGATCTATGAGCAGCATTAGGACTGGATCAACAGTACAGACCAGTCTGACATGTCTTTGTGAAACCGGCCCCTGGAGACACTACGGAAACTCAACAGGACCAAAACATACAAAAACAATAGGGAACACAGAGACTAAACACACACAAGAGGAGCAGCTAACAAGACATAGGTGTAACACATTAGGGCGGGGCAGGCAATCACTAATGAGGGAAAACGAGACAAAAACAGGAAGTAAACATAAAAAGTATAACACAATACAAAAGGGGTCCATGACACCTTTTTCCACCAAAAGTAGTGGGTTTTTTAAACACAGGTAAACCACCTATTAAAAGCCATTTGACCTGTTTTCCACTGCCAGTCAAGTTTGCCTTTCTGTCTGAGGACACACACAACTGCTAGGAGTGATCTCATCACATGCACTTACAGAGCACACACACAGATGCAGTGACGAGAGAGCCACTACTAGCCGATATGCTAACTGGTAAAATGGATCTGTGACGTCTCATCCTGGGTTGGTGCTCCTGTAAAAGTATCAGAGTCTCCATGTTAAACACTTCGATCAGTAATTGTGTGTTGTTAAAACTTATTTCAGGGCTGCAGCTCCACTCTTTCATTTTGGAGTGCAGTATAGCTGCGGTGTTTCTGGTTTAACAGCACCGTGACGGACAGGTGACAGGTGTGTCTATAATGTCTGTCTCTGAAAGACGTCACAGCAGGAAAAGGGTGAAAATTAGTGTGTTCACCCCGGTGTTGTGTTTACATCACTGCTGATCGCAGCCGGAGCTGATAAATACCTGTGACTACTGCAGAGTCATGTGACCCGAGTTTGAATGCAGATTGTTCTTTTTTCCATTGCTGACAAAAGCCAGATGTCAGATGTCAAATGTCAGGACATTAAGTTGAGAATCTTTTGTCTTAAATACTGATCCCAATGTTAAGGAACCTTCCATGCTCAGATTTCTGTATTTTTATCTCTGCGTTTAATACAATCATACCTACATGACATGTTAAGCCTATATGACACAAAACTGACTGTTTGTTAAGGCACCATGGCAACAAACCTCTGGGCTGAGGACAGTCACTGAGCCGAGCTACGTATTGTTCTCCAAGAAACTGTTTCAGCACAAACTCCCCCAAAACTACTAATCACTTTTTATGTTTAGAGGTGTTGGTGGGCAGAGCTTCCACTTTGGGCAGAGCTTCCAGTATTTATGCTAAGCTAGGCTAACCATTTCCAATAATCATATCTGTAAAAATGGTCTGTACTGGTCTGTACTGAACTAATCAGACGAATGCATCAGAGTTTGTTGAAAACAGTCCAGACAGGTCAGGTCTGAACACAAACAAAGCGGGCTGTGATAAAAGGGCTCTGCATGTACAACAAAAATCCAAAATGAAATGTTACACCTCTGAAAACATTTGGACTCTTTGTGTTGCTGAATGTCATAACCTGCAGCGAATGAGTCACAGCTTATTAGTGAAATTGTTAAACGTAACAGCGACACAGCGTTGAGCACAAAAAGAAGCAGAATGTGTTTTGAAGCAGGAACACATATTGTGAGGTGGTTACAGGATTTTTTTTTTCTCTCAGCTTGGCAGATAATATCTTTCTGGGGACAAATATGAGGATCAGGGGACGCTAATGAATTCTTCTATCACATCTGCTGAGGAGATCTCCACATGGCAGCTATTTACAGGAGGCTGATGGAGAGCTGCACTGTCCTCACACATTAATTGTTGACGCTGCCAGATGCCAGTTCTGCCTCCTGGTGGGATGGACACTATAGACTGCTTTTGTCTGAAAGAGGAAAATACAGTATTCTCTATTGGACACTGGCGTGATCGTTTGTTGCTATCTCTCACTGTTCATTTTTCATTTCCCTCCCTGTTACTTTAACAGCTTCTTGGATCCTCTCACCAGCCATCATCATCCACCCTAAAACACTCATGTTCTTTTGCTGTAACAAGAAAATGGCTATGTAATAGAAAAGCAAATGTTTGTCTTGTCACAGCTGACAAGACTGGCACAATGCATAGTATCCACACATAAATTGATTTATCTTTTAAACTTCCTGGCGAGAGCAACAAATGTACAGAATCCAACAGATTGATTAGGAGTCATCACTAAATAGCTAAAATGATGTAGTCATAAATTACAGTTTTCTTTAAAATGACACATTTGGATCTGTGCTCCATCCAGACAGCTTTATGTCCTATGTTACCACATTCACTCAGTCATTCAGACAGACAGACCATTAGGCCTCATTATCTCCTACCGATCAGCCTTTCAAATAAGCGGCAGAGAGAGGAAAAGGGCCAGAGAGAGCAGACGACAATAAAGGGCAATTAGAAGATGACTCAACTGTTGTAAAATTTGGAGCAATCATGTTGAGTTTGCAGAGGCTGAGACTGGAAAAGAGAGAAGAGACGAACTATAGTTACAGCTAAAAAGGTTTTGTTTTTTGCAGTTTGCTGCCAAACTGATGTGACTGTACTGAACGCCTGAGTAGAGGTGGGTGACCATCTCACCTTGGCATATGATCTACGGTTTAGATGAATCTTATTTAAAAGTTTCTCTGTTTAGATAATATACTTCTGAAATGTTAACGCATCAATAACTATCATCCAGTAATATAACAACACTGATGGGGACCATTCCACATAATGAGTACTATAACTTTATATACTTAAAGTATATTTTATTGCTAATACTTGTGTTATTCTCCTTAATATACATTTGTAATGCATAGTTGTACTTGTAATGGAGTATTTCACAGTGTAGTATTGCTCCTTAAGTAAATGATGTGAATACTTCCACCGCTGACCTTAACCTTTGACCACCAAAATCAATTCAGTTCATCCTTGAGTCCAAGTTGAAATTTGTGCCAAATTTGAATAAAATTTTCTCATGGCATTACTAAGATATTGCGTTCACAAGGCCAGAATTGTATTTTGTGAGGTCACTGTCACCCTGAACTTTGACCTTTTAGCACCAAATCAAATCAGTTCATACTTGGGATCCTAGTGAATGTTTGTACCATATTTGAAGAAGTTCCATCAAGGCGTTACTGAGATATCGTGTACACGAGGATGGGGCAGACAACCCGAAAACAGCCCAGCTCCAGCTTTTGTGCAGAAGCATGAAAACATGTGCGTTTACCAGACAGGGTGGGTCAGAGGAGAAGATGTTATCAAGTTGCATTTTGGGAAATGGCGGCTCCTGTATTATCGGAGCTAGACTCATATTAGGGACTAAAACTCAGTTACTGCTTCTTCAGTTTCATTTCTTTTAAATCTGTCTCTTTCAAGACCTTGAACTTTATATTAGTGTGACACTAAATTGCAGCGTAACTCTTTAATGAGTGTGTGGCATGACTGTAACTTACCCCCTCCTCTCTAAATTGCCTCCAAACACTTGGCAGCACATTCTCTCTGCATTTAATTCTGGCGATAAAAATAATAAAATGTCAGTTCTTTCCTAGCATATTCATTGCATTGAGATGCATATGTAAAACTTTCTTCAAATCTCATTGGTAATCCCTAACTGATGTTATGATAAAAGTTTCCTCAGGTGACAGCATGCTGCTCTGGCTGCGGCCAGGCTGGTGTACGTTTGTCTGGTGTGTTATAATCTGGCGTGGTAGCATCCCTCCCGATCTGCAGGCTAATGCCTCATAGCGGTGACAAGCAGCCAATTTACACGTCGCATCTCCACCGTGAGCGACAGCTAATCGATACACACTCGGAGTGATCACAGAGTCCAGCAGTGTGTCAGTTACTGCGAGTGTGTGAGAGTCCGTGATTCTCTTTCACAAGGGGACAAACCCATAGTTCTACACTCTACCTTGGCTTTGTGTGTGTGTGTGTGTGTGTGTGTGTGTGTCTGGGAGAGAAAGAAAAACATGAAAAATGTCTGTTTGAGTCTGTGTGTGTGTGCATGTGTGTGTGTGTAAAAAGGAAGCTTGACTCAAGTGTTAATGGATGTAGTTTATTTTGGTGCTGTGCATCTTTGTGTGTGGAAATGTAAGTGTGTGATTGTGGGGTTGTGTCGGTGTGTGTGTCAGTGTGTGTGTGATTGTGGGGTTGTGTCAGAGTGTGTGTCAGTGTGTGTGTGATTGTGGGGTTGTGTCAGTGTGTGTCAGCACCGTGTGTAATTACTAACACCACTCTCAGCTCTCAGTGTGGACTGCAGGTAAAATACCATTAACCTCTGTTGCTGGGCTTCACAGCTACTGGAGGAAGAGGGGAGGAGGGGGAGGAGGGGGAGGAGGAGCAGGGAGAGAGATTATAGCTACTGTTGTTGGCCACTGGGAGCTGCCCACTACAACTGCAGCCATGTACTGTCGGCCGCTGAGCAGCTCCACTGAGGGGTCTTATACGCAGTCACAGGATGTCAGGAGGTTTTGTTCCACCTGACCCCAAAACTGAAAAGGTTTAAAAGTTAAATTACCAGTCAATTAATTTTTTTTTTTTAAATTATCCACCACTTTAAAGTAAAATTCTGGTCTTGTTTTTCAGGGCTGTGGCTCAGGAGATAAAGTGGGTCGTCCACTAATCGATAGGTTGGTGTTTCGGTTCCTGGCTCCTCCAGTTCACATTTGGCATACTATAAGCCAAACTGCCTGTGCTGTATCATCAGTGTGTGTGTGAGTGCTGTGTGAATGTGGGTGAATATGCAAGTGTGCTCAAGAACAAGTGCAGTCCATTTTACCATTATTTTAACCAAGTTAGTGCCTGCAAGTTATTGTTGTAATGACTCATGACCTGTGCCCTGCCTCTTTAATAGTAGGTAACATGGTGACAATGTTACTCCTGATAGCATCACAACCTCCTCATATTTCTGAGCTTTTATCCGCATGTGATCCAGGACTCAGTCTGAGATCATCTGGTAGTTCGTTGCTGGTCATTCCAAGGTCTAGGTTAAAAACAAAAGGAGATAGGGCCATTGCTGTTAGGTTTTTCCAAAATTTAGGGGCCTTACCAGAGGAGATCAGACTCTCAGAGTCACTTCAGTTTTATCTTCTTCACTTCTTGATACACACTTCTATAAAAAAAAGCTTTGATTGTATGATGTCTTTTTAATTTCATTTGCATTTCACTTTTCACAATTTTTTTGATGTTTTTATTTGACTTGTGAAACACTTAGTTTATTTGTGTAGCATTTTTCAATACAAATAACAATTATTTTATTATTATTATCATTATTATTATTATTATTAGCATCCCTGCACACAGGACAGTGTCAGTCATAGACTGTTCAGGTCTGTGGTTCTACCAGAGCAGGGTGTCCCTCTCTATCTTCAAGAATCTGTTGAAGACTCCTCTCTTCAGAGAGACCTCCTCTCCTAACACCTCTAACACCCCGACATGTCTAACTAGCTCTGACTATCAACTTTCACTTCATTTCTTTACTTGTTCTCCTTTACGTATTCAATAGATGTAGTACTTAGTACTTACACCAGGTCTCCTACTGCATTGAAGCTTTAGTCATGTCCCTCACTCTAAGTCAAGCTTTTGCCAAATCAGTAAATGTAAATGTGTTCTAATTTCAAAAGCTGCCTATGCTATTAAAAGTCTCACGAAAGAGCAGTGGATTGAGACTAATACATTTTTTGAATAAACCGTGAACTCATCCCATTTTCCGAGTGAGCTAAGCTAATGAGCTAACAAATTTGCAAACCGACAGTTGCCATGCTCATTAATTTGATGAGCTTTATTTTGCCCTTAACACAAACTTTTTATTGAATCAAATGGTGAACAATGGTGAATAAGTCTTGTTGAGCAACAATCACCACCAACTACCCCTGACAAGAAACCACGTTCAGCAGCAGAGAAAACTTACAAACAGTCGCTTTAAGTACAAGAATTTATTTTTGCATCCTTCTTTTTTAAAATCTACACCTCATTCATAAAAGTAGCTTTATTTTACTTATAATGAATGTCATGTGGAGTCACACAAAAAATCATCTGAAAGCAAATGAAAAAGAGAAAAGAATAGAATTTGACAAGATGGTAATAAAGAGAATACTGATATCAGTTGGGTAAAGGAAAGAAAGTGATTTTGAATATCATCTCTTGATGTGGTGCACCTTTGGACAGGATATTACTTTCTGCTGCTTGGGAGTATACATTTCCTTTTTGAGCTCATCTGGAGATTGGAGCTGTAGAGAACCAGCAGCTTCTTATCTCACACAGATAGGATTTGATATTCCTGCATCCATGATGGACTGAGAAGTCTATGTTGCTCTCTCTCTCTCTCACACATAGTTAGCAGTTTAATTTCCCTCACAGCTACCGTGGTTTTCTCCACACTGGTTGCAAATGAGAGATGTTTCTGTCATATCTTCAAACATTAATAGCCTTGCAGACCCCTTGTTGGGCTGTTTGCCGAACAGCGAGAGGCGCCGTGCTGAGCTGGTCACTTAAAGAGTACAGAGGTCCTTCTGTGTCGGCCGCTACAGGCTCTCCATCAAAGCTGGGTCAGAGGGTCTTCATGTGGGAGCAACGCTGAGGAGTCAGAATGGAGTTCATGCTTTCACCATACAGAAGCAGTAGTGATATTACCAGAGGTGACCTTTTGTGACTGACTCGGCAATAGGATGCTTTTTCATCATGTTTTAAACTTGTGATTCATTCCCCTGCTACTGTTAACAGTCAACTTTGTTTTTCTCAAACAAATTCACTTAATTTTATGAAATATTTAGTTTTAATGCCTATATTTAACATCCTTGTCAGATTGTTTGTGATGTAGCATTATGTGTAATTACTGAAAGGTGGAGACGTTGGTGTCGTCTGTCGCAGTTACTGTTAAAATGTCTTTTTGATCCTGACTAACTCCAGGTTCATCTCTGCCGCCCTCGTGTGCATCTAAAAGCCTGGATTGCAGTATCTGTACACCACCTGCACCGCCACCCACACCCAGCCGCTTTCAACCACCCTTGCTTGGTCCACCTTTCCGATGCCTGTCCTGCTCCCCAGCAAAGATCAGCTGGTGCATTATTTATCCTCCTTAAATCATGAGTTTTCTGTAACTGCAGCTTGTTTCTCATTTTGGAAGTGTTTTGGGCCATTGCAGAGCGTTCGCCCTTGTCGGCCATCATAAGTAGACGTAGAAATAACTCACCGATTGGACTACTTTTGTGACATCATCCTGCGTCACTAGGATCATTTGTGGGAAAATTAAATTTCAGTGGCACAAATCCTGCACAAAGAAAACAATGATAAATATTATTATAATTATTATTATTGTTATTATTATTAGGCTGCAAATCGTTCACGTCATGAATAAGACAATCTATGTAATCTATGTAATCATCATTATATCCTGGGTAACAGAACAGGAACCAGCTCTGCTTCAAATCCTCAACAGAGCAAATAATCTGGAAAGACAATGTTTGCAGGGTTTGGACAGTGATTACCTGGCTGGTTAAGATACACAAACCAACACCTCAGTCCAACAGCTTTGTCTCCAGGCCAAAGTGTTCATCAGCCAGCTCGCTCTTTGACAAAGTGCTTTTTGTTAGTTTGTTTTCTGCAAAGC
Source organism: Seriola aureovittata (assembly GCF_021018895.1). NCBI lineage: Eukaryota > Metazoa > Chordata > Actinopteri > Carangiformes > Carangidae > Seriola > Seriola aureovittata. The sequence continues at coordinate 27,230,965 of NC_079370.1, forward strand.
TGCATGGGTGTGTTTGCAAGCAGCTGTTTGGAGCAATGTATTTGAATGTTGGAGCCCTTACACCTTCAGTTTAGTGCAAAGCCTTTTGAATTGCACCGAGGAAGCCGATGGCCGGTTTTCACTCTTGTTTATCAGGAGAGGAAACTAAAAGAAACCTGCGCACAACCAAGCACGATAAACATGAAGCATCAACACTGAAGAACCAAAAACTGCAGTTCCTCTAATGACCACTTGAGGCTGCCTCCAAAAGTGAGTCAATCCCCATAGACTTCCATTTTAAAATGTCCCACTAAAAAAATAAAACATGTTCACAGCCTGGTACAAAAACTGTTTTGGTCTCTAGAGATAATTTCCTCCTTCATGACAACTGTTTATATAACTCACCAGTTGTGGCTGTTACAATGACGTCGGTTTTGCCGCATCGGTTTAAGCCAGAGTCTGATTCTGAAGCCGATAGACCTGATCCACCTTCATAAGCTGGACTGGATTTTGTGGTGCTCCTACTGTATGTTAGATGAAGTGTTAAAACTATCATAGAACCAACAGTTTGACTGAATGGTACATTTTGAATTTCTCATTTAGGTGCACCTGTGGAAACTGGTAATGGACTCAAGGAAAAACTGATTAGATTTTGGTGGTCAAAGGTCAAAGTCAGTGTGACTTCACAAAACACTTTTTAGCCATTACTCAAGACTTCACAGCAATTATGACAAAATTTGACACGAATGGTTCATATTTTATATGACTCAGGGATGTATCCTGAAACTAGTCTGAGTGGAGGAGGGAGACAGCTGTGAGGTGGTCATTCTACTTAACTAACTGAAATTATACAACATGCCATCAAGAAAAAAGAAAAAAAAAACACATACCGTTTTCTTGGGTACATAACATCTTGTTAGCCTCAAACAAACATTTGATAGACTAAGGCAATTTATCACTTAGCCTTTGGAAATAAGCGCACAGAGCTCACATTTGTAGGGATGTGACATTTCATCCATCCTGGATCAAAGCAGTGCTGCGCTGAGTGTGGTTTGTCAGCCTGCATAGATGCAGACTCGGTGTTGGACGGCTTTATGATCTACTCCCACTTAATCCACTCCCATTTAAGGGTAATTGGTTTGGAACGACACTTAGAGTAGCAGGCCCTCCATGTGAATGTGGAAATGGAGTGACAGTGGGTAGGGGGAGGGTGCTGGTCCCAGATCAGAATTGGGCCATAGATTAACTCTTAGAGTGTTTTTGGCTGGACCGCAACAGCAGGGCCAGCCCTATAATCTGGAATGTCACTGACTGACTGATGATATTTCAGTCTACTTAGCTGCTCTGGTTTCCCATCTGCTCGGGAACTGCAGGGAAGAGGTGGAGTGCTTCCAATACACTGAGCCTCGCCTCCATTACAGCAAATAAACTACTTTGATTACATGTATTATTATTGCTAAAGGAGGCAGAAGAATAACTAAACTTAAGACACACCGAGCAGAGAGAGCAGGAGAGAGGGAGGGAGAGAGAGAAGTCATAACTAACGAGGCTTTGTACTAACGACTATGACCAACTCTACGTATCAAACAGAGGGATTTATTTGTGTGTGAGAGACTAAATACGAAAGATAGTCTCAGGCTCCAGTGATTCACCTGGTGAAGCATGTGACATTTAGACTTAGTCCTTGACCTGGTGGCCCAGGTTCAAGTCTAGCCTGTAGCCCTTTGCTGTGTGTCATCCTCTCTCTCTCTGTCTGTCTGTCTCTCTCTCCCTCTCTCTACTCTAATAAAGGCTGTAAAATAACTTAAAAAAAGAAAGAAAGTCTGTCTCTTCTAACTTTCTCTCTGATCATGTTACAGTAAATCCAGCTGAACTCACAGACCAGTCTTTGTCTCTCATTTATGTGTTTGGTCAAATCCTGATTTTATAACTGTGACGTCGTCTGACAAAATCACCAGAGGTTCAGACATGTACGAGGTTTAGACATGGTCTTGTTTCCCTTCACATTCATCAAATTACATATTCGGCAAACATTCCCATTCATTTGAAGTCATGTTTCTAGCAACCAGTCTAATAATCTGCCCACTGCAGCAGGACACAAGCTCGATAGGTTTGATAAAGACTTTGCAAAAACCACAATGATGCTAAAACACTGACTGGAGCTGAGGGGAATTAGAGGGTTGGTGGTAATTTGTCACTATGAGTCACACCATTTGAGCAATTGTTAATGTGAGAATTAATAAAGCTTTATGGTATGAACATCGGATAATTGCACTATCCAATAATTTTTTGCTCAGGTGACATTTGTTTACAAGCCTGGTGTGTTTGTATTTGGGCAATTTGAACCTAACAAGAATGTAATTATGTAGGCCTATAGTTCAGAATAAACAAAACCAACTGTAGCTGCAATTGCAGACTAAGATGTTAAGCCATGCATATACAGAGTGTGTGTGTGGACTGGAACTGTAGGACTGCATCTGAAGCTTTATTGAGGCAAGCTAATCCATGAGCTGCAGGCCTCAGCTGCCTTCGCCGGTCCGCTAGGCTGAAAATAATTACATTTTAAATGGCTGTGCAAACAACAGCCACCACATTAGCGTGTTAATTCAGGCCAATCACTTCCACTAAAGAAAAAAAAAAAAAAACAACGAAATAACAGGAGGAAACACTGCCTTCATTCTGTCCCCCACAGACTGATAAATGCACAGTAGTCTTCCATGCCCCGGGTTACCATTTATAACATTTGATTATTTATTTATTTCCTTAAATCTGCATAATCATTTTGGCTATAGGTCATATGCGAACAAGATGGGGAGCTCAGAATAGCATGCATTATTCATTATTTGCAGGATACAGTGGGTGCCAGAGGTTTACAAGATATGTGAGTGCGATTTACCAAATTCATCCTTTTCTTTATCGCACAAAAGCTTCTTGGACTGGGAGTACCTGGGGCACCAGATAGAGCACAAAGTGTGTAATGAAGAAAATGGTAAAAAGATGAGGTAACCCAGATAAATAAATCGCTGTGCCCTGTTCACGCTGTATCCTCACCCAGCCCCGTGTGAACAAGAGCGTGTGGCTTCATGGTGGAATCTCTTTTGTGTGAGATAGATTTATTGCCTCTAATGGCAAATGATAATAGATCATTTGTGTAACAATAAACGTGTGCTATCTACTAGCAAGTTAAAAACACGTGTGTCCTATGGTAAATCTGCTGCATTGTCCTATTACAAATACAAAATGACTTGGAGGAGGAAGACCTTAATGGCAGATATCAAAAAGCACGGGGTCAGCTGTGATCTTAATATTGCAGTTGTCCTGACTCATCCTGTTAATCAGAGGACAAGAGGCTGCAGCTCGTGTGTGTGCGTGTGGATGGATGGATGGTGTGATAGGAGAGCCTTAGATCAGAGATAAATGACTTCATTAAAGTGTAAGTCTCAGAAAGCTGGAATGAGCCACATCTCCCCCCTCTCTGTGCCACGGCAGATTATGAACTCCATAAATCAATACATTTCTGTAAAACGATAATGTTCCCCCGCCTGCTACATCCAACCTCCAACAGTGGAGGCTGACGCAGCTAAGGGCTTTCACATTGTGTCCTGTGTTCTGGTTTGATGTAGGGGTGCAGATGGTGGCATGTGCAGGTAAGACTTAACAAGCCCTGTTCACTCATAAAAGTTTATCTGGACTCCTGGTTTCAGATGGTGCTCAAACTAAACGACACATAAAGAAATGAAGCCTGATTTCAACATCTTCTATCAAAAACTGGTAAACCTCACAGGAACAGTCGAAACCAAAACAACAGCAGCTGCAAACATGAAGTGCTGAACGAGCACTGAATTCAGAGTGAGCACCCAGCACAATTTAATTCCCTCTCCGGCTGAATGTGAGAATGTGCCCGTGACTCGTTTCTGACTAGCATAGTTTAAAGCAGAGTTCGTTCACAGGTGGACCGCAGTACGGATCTGGACCCAGACGCCATCCTGTCCAGGCCCAGACGCATAAACTATAAATAATTCAATCACATGATGCTACTCGGCTAATTATTACGACTCCATTCTGTCAGTGAGATACAAACACACACACCTGACCAACATTCTGGACCTTTGCTTGAGGAAATTTTCTCTAAGTCTCTCTTGAATTTGAATTGAAAACCCAGCGCCAGTTTTTTGCCCAGTTATTGTTACTGGCAAACATGCTCCATAAGAAAAGATGACGCATTGAAAGCAGCGCCAATGGTAAGAAACGGTATACACTTCCTGTCTCTTAAGTGGGCCTGGCAGTGATTACTTGTTCATTTCAAAACATAAAACATACAATACAATACTACACACAGTTTGAATTTACACCTGACTTTGCTGTTTGTTTTTATCTGCTAGTTTATATCTGATCAACCCAGTATAAGATCATATCAGTCTAATACTCTCTGTACTAAAAAAATATAGTAAAATATTATGCATAATATACTTAGTAATTATACATTCAAATTAAAAAAGATCTACTGTTTTTCTGTCTGTCCATGGTGTAACTCTGACAGCTTCAGCATCCAATTACCTACCGATTTCCAATAAAGGGGTGTCTCGGTCCTTACTCCCTCCACGCTCATCTATCTTCACTCCTCAGAGTAAAAATAAGGGAATTGGAACATCCCTCCTGATTTCCGGGTCAAGGGATGGTCAAAGAGTGATCAGATAAGGGAACTGGGATGTACCAGACTACTTCTGTCCCTTCTCATGTCTACAACCAAGTGCAACACCATGAATGCCTTCCAGAAAAGACTGTCCAGAAGTGTGCACATTATCCCCAACTGTAAAATTCAAGGGTGAAGAGATATCAGGCAGTAATGCAGCCAGCAGGAGGCTGTAAGAGCAGGACATTCACCCCGACCTTTTACTGTAAAGCTCACTACACTAGCTCAGTGAACCTTGTAATGCAGATTAGTAGTTTAACTACATTAAAGGAAAGCTAATGCGAGAACACTGATTATGTTTAATGTTTTTTTGCATTCAGAATTGTTTCGCCTGACAAATCATGTTGTCCCATTCTTGTGCACGTGATATCAAAGTAACGTTCAAATTCCTCAAATTTGGTTCAAACAGTCACTTCAAGTGTGAACTGATTAGATTTTGGTGGTTAAAAGGTCAAAGTCACGGTGACCTCACAAAACATGATTTTGACCATAACTCGCAAATTCATACACTATTTATGACACAATTAATAAAAGTGGTTATGGTGTGTACCATGGACCCTGGTTCGACTCCTGCCCAGCAGGACCCCCCACTGCATGTCTCTCCCCCACTCTCTCCTGTATTTCCTGTCTCTCTCCACTTTACCGTTCTAGATGACGGCATAAAAAAAACACCAAAACAATAACTTATAAGATAACAAAAAAAGGATTAAGTGACAACATGTTATATGCAAAAGGCTGCAAAAATGTGAACTTCACTATGATATAATGGTCTCCAAAATAGCCATTATTGAATGCTGTAACTCAGGAAGGAGATACTGTGACCATATTTCCTGCAACTTGACTGGTTGGTGGAGGGATACAACCGAAAGGTGGTAATTTTAGTTTTTTTTCTCCAATTCTTGGTTTCGACAATATCTAAAGGGATTGTGGGTAGGTAAATTGGTTAAGGTTAGGATAGGATTGTGGTTTTCCTTAATGAAAAAAAACAGTGCAGGTGTCTGGCGAGACTCAACCCCAGTCTCTATATGAAAGCCAGATGTGTTACACACCCAACCTCCACAATACACATACACATTTCCTGCATTGGCACTGGTCTAACAGAAGGAAACTTTCATGTCAAATCAAACCGATGTTTTTCTTTCAGCTGGAATCTGCATGCAAGGGATAGAAACTGCCAAAGCCCAGAGCAGGCACGTATGAGGAACCAGAGTCCATCTACAAAACAACGAAGAGAGAGAAGGAGTGAGGAAGTCCTGCTCTCAAACTAAGCAGCTACGCTGCAGCCGCCTGCAGGACTTCATTTCTCCGACAGCCACAGCACCACTTCTGGACAAACATTTTAATTGACCAGTAGTTTTTATAGTTTGTCATTTATGTCCCACGACACAAGGCCAGGTGTCTTGTAGAATTTTAGGACATCCACAAAGTTTTATCGACATATGGCTCCCACAAAACGCCTGACTGATTCTTCACATCACCTGAGCCAAGAAAGTTTGAAAACTGCTTTAATAGACACTAACAGACAGGGGAGACTTTAAACTGCAGGACTGCTACAGCTGATCTATTGTTTCAAATTTAGAGCCCCTCCCTAAGTTAATAGTAATAATGATATTAGTGGTGACGTGAATATAAAAATGATTACATATTGAATATTTATGTTACGAGAAATTATAGTTTTCCCCTCATCCATGACACAGTAAACAAACAGATACTGTGCAGACTGCAGCTGGTACATGGCGGCACTAAACACACTGTCCACGTGAATGTGACAGGCTGAGTATGTTCTCTTATCAGACATGATATGACACATGAGTGACTTATTAGCAATTTAAACTACTTGTATAATTCCCAACATTTCATTAGAGCCCCCAGATTTTGTTCAGACTTGAATTTGGGCCAAACATGACAAGAAGAACAAAATTCAAAATGTCATTCAGACTGGACTTCATCAGGTTCTGTAGACGACATTTCAAACAATAATACAGCAGGAAACAACTATTTTCTATGTAAAGATATAGCGGTTTCTCTGTTCTTTGTTTTGGTAGCTAGTCCGGCAGCACGTGCATGTTCGTGCGTGCGAGTCCCTCCTGTTAAACTGTGGGCCCTGCCCACATTTATATATACAGGCTCCGCCCACAGGTGAGATGTCAGTGCAGTACGCAGCGTTCAGGAGAAAGTGACCTTCAGTCTCTTGGTCAATCCACCATTCAATACAAACTGAAATGGATGGATTGGCATGAAGTTAGGGGGACAGTGATTCATGGTCCTTAGATGACAATTCCTAATGACTTTAGTATTTCCCTTTTCCTCTAGCACCTACAGGAGGGTTGACACATTTTACTTTTACTAAAAAATCTTAACAACTATTGGATAGACTGCCAGATATCTCTGGTGCCCAGAGGATGCATTTGACTTTTCCTGTGTTGCCAACAGCAGATCCAAGTCTTCACGTATCCTGTGGATTGATTGATGTGACAGACATTCATATTCCCCTCAGCATGAATTGTATCAATTCAATTTTCATTTAATGCCGTCATAAGGTCAAATTTCCATTTTGTCAGTATTTAGATTATGACAAGAAACCTGTGTAAGTTTCGGCATTCCCATCTGCCCTAGCTGTACTTTGTTAACGTGCTGACATGGTAAAGTAATGCATCATCACCATGTTAGCACTGTCAGTGTGAGCATGTTGACATGCTGATAATGTAGTTCTAAGGACTGGTGTATCTAAATGCAGCCCCACTTACCCACTAGCATGGCTGCAGACTCTAAGAGCTGCATTCAGGGTTCAAATCCACTTTTGCTAGTTTAACAGCTGAAAAAAAAAAGAAAAAGAAAACAGTTGCAGCGTCTTAAATAATCAAGGGAGTGTTTTGGGCATAACATGCAATAAACCAATCAGAGTGCCATCTCTCATTCCCTTTGAAAGCCAGGTGCACTTCCACCACAGGTTGCTATTATAGCGGTGGATTTGCAAGGTAAGAACAGATCTCTGCAGAGGAAACAAATCAGCAGGGGTGTGGCGTTGACTGCCCCCCCATTCCCTGGGGAAAATTGAATTAGAGCTGAAAGTTTTATTTACAAGTCCAAAAAGCAATCCGCATATTCTGTTTATCAATGAGCTCCGCTGCTCCATTTCAGTATCAGCGTGGCACCTACACACAACAGTGCAGTTGGAGTTGCACTGGTGTGTGTGTGTGTGTGTGTGTGTGTGTGTGCAGCTAACCGCCTATGTTGGCATATAAAATTAAAATGACCTATTAAAATCAAATACTTCGCCACTGACTTGAGCCCAGGTCTTTGTAGGTCAATCACTTTCCGCTGCCGCTCCGTCCGGTCTCTGTCCCCGCATGGACGAACACTGCCTGACGTCCTCGCGCTAAACCGTTATCTTGTCATCCGTCCCAAAGTCTCGGCTAGAAACCGAAGGTGACTGTGTGTTTACTGTCAGAGCCTCTGGACTCTGGAGTGTCCCGGCTGAGGAGACCAGGCCCCAGTTTAAAACACTACTGGAAACATACTCGGATAAAGCAGCTTGTAACTTCATTTCAATGCTTTTATCTTTGGTTTCTACTTTTGGTTTAATTTTTTGTCTGTTTTATTGATTTCATTGTTTAATGCAGGTATTTCTAATTGTCCCTGTTGTACTCACCTTGTTAATTAACACTTCTCTCTTCTCTGTCTTTTATTGCTTTGTTTGGTTTTAATGTTCGTACAGCACTTTGTAACTCTGTGCTGTATAAATAAAGTTATTATTATTATTTGAATCCAGAAGAAGAGTATGTAAGATAAAAAGTGTGGGGTACTTTTCTTAGATATTGATATTTATGGTGTAATGCTGATGATAGTGCAGAATGATTTAAGCAGCTGGCACTTATACAGGTTGTACTTCCGGTTTTGAAGGTGAATCTAATAGACAAGCTACGGCCGCGTCGTGAAGTTGACTTCATCTCATATATGTTACTCATGAAGTATAAGTTGGAGAAATGATGGTCTGCAACAGACCGGCAGTCAGCAAAGGAGCAGGAAGCCAAAAACAACAACAACCAGCAGGAACAAAGAGCTTGTGTCCAAAGACATGAAGCTACACTGATGATGTGACAAGGAACACAGTCATCAGTTTGATAAGACATAAACATCATAAAGTCACAGAGAGGCAGAGAGGCATACAGAACACAGACTGATGAACACAGTAATAATTAGTAAAAAATTAATCAGTGGGTAGCAAAAAGTAGTGGATTTATTATAGTAGGTAGAATGGTTGTAGATAGGTGTAGAGGTTGGGTGGCTGTTGGCTGTGGACCGTGGCTGAAGCAGAACAGGCGGCATGGTTTGAGAGCGGATGTGGCATGGGGGGGAGCAGGTGGACAGAGGAAGAGGAAGAGGAAGAGGAGGAGGAGGAGGGGAGGGAGGGCAGGTGGACAGAGGCTGAGGGCTGGAGGGGTTCCACTCAGATAGGATGAACAGTCTGGCGATGAGTGGAGGGACTGCCAGGCTTCTTATACTGTTGAGCTTGATGAGTTGATTGGAGGCAGGTGAGGTGGTGAAGCAGGAGCCGCCAGGGAGAGGGAGTTAGCCACACCCACGCCCCCCACACACACATACACACACACACACACACACACACAGGGGGAACAGGAAAACAAACACAGCCTAACCATGACACAGTGTTTCCTGGAAACGTGGACAGCATTTCATTTCGCGGCATGTGTGTCACTGTCAAACTGGTGTGTGTTTTAACCAGCTTGTGGTTCACTCTGCAGACACCTTGTGCATAATAATTGAAAACTCAAGGCTCCATCGAGGTTATAGATGTTAAATCTGACAATATTTCACAACTGAGCAATTTAATTAAAAAAAGGAAAATATTTCTGTTTTCACAAACAGTAGGTATGATGAAGGAAGAACATCAGTCATATCAAGAGTGGATGGCTCTGACTGAATGCTATCTGATATTTAATAACTGGCAGTTATTGGTCTATTGTATTGGTAATCCGAAGCACGAGTCTAATCCAAATCGAAATGGTTTGGCCATCATCCGTCTCACATTCTACTTTGTTCTCTGTAATGAAGAAGAATGAGGAGCAAGAAAAAGTCTGGAGAAAGAAGCACTGTAGATCATGCCTTTTACATCAATTTGCTATGTTGGCTTGTTGTTTGCAGAATCTAAATTGACTTAGCAGGAAAAATCAATGGCCAGGCTCAGAAAAACAGCTCATATCCCCTGAGATCTAACTTCAGAATATAATTTGGCAACGGCGAATTAATTTAGTAACGCTGCACTTCATACCCTGAAATCCCTCCAAGAGAGTCAAACTCAGAGCCCTCCTTTTCCTAAACTCCATTCCTTTTCGCCTTCAGCGTGTGTGAGCACTTCACCCGTAACTATCCGCTGATCGAACACAAACTTGTGTGTAATTGTATAGAGCTCCTCTCTCGACCTTCTCTGTCAGGAGCGAAATAGGGGCCATCATTCATCCTTGCCATTACCAGCCTGCCTGCCGTGAATAATGCAATTTGTATCCTCTATGGAGTGCATCCAGAACAACAGGCACTCCAATAAACAAACAGCAGATCGCAGTAGAAATCCACTTACAGGGGCAGCCTGGCCAACGCCACGGCCATTAGAAGCCCACTCAGGTCCCATCATTTCAGTCCAATAGATCCCTCCCATATCTGTTTTAGAGGAGTCCTATGATAATGAGCCTGCCAGCTTCATTCTGGCCAACTGCTGGATCACTCACTCACACACACACACACACACACACACTTTCATGGGCTGAGCAGTTCAGTGGAGATTTGTGGTACCTGAAAGTGGAGGTAAAGGTCAGTCTTTGACCTTTTGTGGGATGTGATATCTAGTCAGGACTGAAATGGATCAGTCAGGATGAAGTGTGTGTGTGTGTGTGTGTGTGTGTGTGTGTGTGTGTGTGTGTTTGTTGGGGGGGGTGTATGTGTGTGTGTGATCATGAGACCTGATGAATTGGAACATGAATGTTATTAGAGGAACATAGCTTACAATGGGAGCAGATGAGGTATTAAAGTGATGTCACACACTGGGGAATGAAGCTTTTAATTAACTTTTTCCATCCATTCATCCATCCATTCACCCATCCAACCATCCATCCTCTCGAATTGCACCTATGTATAGATTTTTCTTAAAATCATGAGCTGCACTTCCCATGTAACACATGAAACTGCCTCTTCAGTTGGCCAATACCCCGGCTCAGGTGAGAAAATAAATCAGCAGAATTTAATTCAAAGCAAGTGGATATAGCGTGAATAATTTTCAATACATGACAGTGTGGGCTATTTGAGGGATATATTTAAACTAGATGCTTAAAATTGTATTTCCATGCATAATAATTCCATGCTAGCCTACTGTTTCGGCCAATTCAGCGGCAATCCCCCGTCTGGATGGAGGTCAGGTGTAAGGAGACATAGTTTGCATGTGTACAGCTAGTGGACATGGAAAGACCCACAGCATCACTGCTGCACTGTTGCATTTCTCCAGCTGCAGAATATGGTGGCGCAGTGATCACTCTCAGACATTATAGCGTTAGTGTATTGGGTGGGAGATGTGAGAGCATCTCTAATGAGATCAACCACAAACATTATCCCCGCATGATCTAATCTGTAGCGTTTCATCACTGTCATTCAGCGTTTGGAGAATATTTCTGCTGCCTCTTTGTCTTTCTGCTTCAGAAACTCCTAAGCCTCTTAACAGTCCTTCACCTGAGGAGCTCTCCTCTGGGCTTAAATGCTTTGTGAATAACTTTTCAGAAACTCAGAGGGGAAATGGTCAGAAAACATCAGAAGTCTAAGAATTTTCCTAGACTCTCGTCAGCAGGAGCAGCTCTCTCCTCTAATTGAGTTCTATGTGTAATGCAACCTCAATGTAAGGGGGCACCAGGGTAACCAGTGAGAGGAAATAAATAAACGATATACAAAGTTACAGACTGAGGAGTCAAACATGCAGATCTTACAGTGAATGGATTATGTTCAGACCTTGAACTCTACCTGGGGATGAATGCGGAATGAGTTTTCCTCTAATGCCTCCATGAAACCAAAGTTTTCTACTTTTAAAAAATATTGAACTGACAGTATCCTATAATAATAGGTAGGGTTAGGTTGGGGTTAGGGTTAGCCCCGCTGTTCCATGAGTGGATTTGTTAAAATATCATGTTTTAAATGTGGTGTTTCTCAAACTGTCTGAGGGATATGTGTCATATGTGAATTCAAACATTATCATTTGAATTGGTTGTGTTGCACCGTTGTGGGACTTCACTGTAACGTTTTGCAACACTGTCTACTCACACAGCCACGACAGTTTACAGTTCTTGTTTTATGATTTACGTCTAAAATCGACAATGTGACATTTGAATAGAAACGTGGATGAAGTTAACAGTTAACCTGAGACTGAGCTAAATCTCACCAGTTATCAGCCTGTTAACTATCAAACACAGACACTGAACAAAGTCATGTACCTGAGGATTAAAACCAGGTCAAGTAAAAGAAAAGCTAATGAAACCTCCGTTTCCAGAAATGTAGTCACCATGACTGAGATTCATGTTGCGTTTGATGAAATCTGACCAGTGTTCAGTGTGTTTGCGTGTGATAATTTTGAACTTGTTGCTGTGCAATGTGTTAGGCTGCTGATAATCAAAACGCCATCCAAGCTTAGGGTGACCTGATAGCCAAGTGGTGAGGGTGCATATCACATGGGCGTTAGAGTCCATCCCTGCATTTCCTGTCCCTCTTCACTGACCGATCTAATAAGTTCATACATCAAATGCCCCCAACAAAGAAAGAAAAAACACTGACATCCTTCTGTGTGAGCTTGCCACAATAGTACTGACGTAGTAGCCCGCTTTGTTTTGGGCAGTTAGGTGGTCCATGATTTTATTTTGGTGGTGGTCTTTGGTCGGAAAAAGTTTGAAAAAACACTGGTCTGATTGATTTTTGGATACTCCATGACCTCTCTCCTAGAAACCCACTCAAGTCAAAATGTCAGTTTGGAGATTTATTTAAGTCTTGTTCATAAACAAGATGAAAATATCTATTGTTAATCTTTTTTTCCCTCTATTTATATATAATTTTCATTAAACTTTATTCAGTTTATTTAGTTGTTGTATACAAATCTCTGAACTCTATTCAAGGGATGGAAAACTGATGATGGTGTTGGAGAGCGCTGTCTAATACAATTCTCCCATAGGAGTCCTGTTAATCTTTGCAGTTCCTTGGCAACGATGCACAAAATAAGACAACAACAGCCAAATTCTGCTCTGTTTTCAAATGGCCCCAAACGATGTCAGATTTTATTAGATGATGCTTAGCATCAATATCACGTCTCCACCTGCATTTTCATAAACTGTCAGAGAGTCACACGCCAAAGAAATCATCTTTATTTTAAATTTGCCTCTAAACTTTATGCAGTTGATGAATTGGAGTTCAATTCTCAGTCTCAAATGATTTGTCCCATAGGCTTTGATCCACCAATGGCCACTTGTATTCGTAATTCTGGTGGTGGTGGCTTTTATTGCTTTGTTATAACGAGCGAGTTCTTTATTAACATTCAGTGAGTGTATCTGTGCAGTGTATACTGTATGAGCTTGCGTGATTGTCGGCGCAGGCCTGTTTCTTTGTTTGTTCTGCTCTGTTTCAAACCATTTTCAGACAGCCTCTCCACGCTCCGCCTGTCACAATAAGATAATCCTGCCATGTCCCATAAGATGGCGGCATCTGTCATCTATAATAATCTGTGGGAGCTGGCCAAGGAACAGTCAACAGGAGGCAACAGGGGGAGCGGTGAGGCTCGTTCCCAGCGCGATAGCCAATTAGAGGGGGTATTATCTCCTCATGTGAAGAGGCTTTTAGCCCCCCTGTCCGCCCTCTGGCAGGGGAATGGGAATGGCTGCAGGACGGGGAAGAGGAGACTGACAGCGCTACGAGACGCTGCCAGGACAGGAAGTGGAAGTAAAGGCATTATTTCTCCTTCATCGGGCACAACATGATAGCTCTTGAAGCGAGCCAAAGCTTAGCCCCGGAGGACAGAGATCCACGGCGTGGCCTCATTGCCTCACAGTATTTTAACTTCACATCGACACTTCATAGCTCAGAGCGTGATGGAATTTCTTCAGCCCTTATCTGATTGATTCTGCACACAGTGGACTCAGATAAATCAGTGTGCTGTGAGGGGGTTTGTGTATATGTATGTAGGTCTACCTTTCATTCCGGGCCCTTTTTCTTGTTTCTGTACTTCCTGCAGCCAAAAGGTAAATGATGTGAACCCGTGTAGAGAGGGGTCCTGTGGAGTCTGACTGTAGGAGATGTCTCAACAACCAAAAACATGAACAGCCGCTTAGTGTGACAGTCAATCATAGTGAAAGAGGAAAGGCTGAAAAAATAATGTTAAAAACCACATTTTTATTTAATTTAAATGAAGGCTGCTGCACCTGTTACATCCAAATACATGATTATTTATTAAGTGCGAATCAATTTTTTACTGTCCACACTCACATTAACAGTTGCTAATATGACTATTAAAGGTTTACTGTGCAGGATTTTCATCACACATGGCCCACTGGCAATGTATCTATCAATACCTATTCTGCCTCCTGCCTGTATTTTTTCTTATTATCTTATTATTTTGCTGTGTTCAGGACATTTCTGGGGATCGAGCTTTGGGCAGTCGATGGGTAGCCTCCAGCCAATAACAGCGTGCAGGCTGTGAGGGCTGGCTCTACAAAAACATAGCAACTAGGTTACATCGCTATCTCAGTCGCTAACCCTAACCTTCCGGGGTAGATAGACTGTTACAGTGGCTTAGGTAGAACAAATAGTCAGCTGTCTAAATTCATCTGTTGCACAGAGCAGTTTAGTTCTAGACAATTTTAAGACAGACTGTGGTACAATGAATTCTGGGTACATTAAGACTTTTTTCAAAATAAAAAAATGGCTGACTGAGGTTAGAGGAACATCCAACCACTAAGCTCCATTCACCCTAGCAGAACATGTTTGTCTTTAGGAGGAATTCAACAGTTACAAGGACGTTTTACTTTGAAAATGCAGCAAAGAGTGAAACAATAAATAAAAACTCTGCAGTCTCTAAAAACTTTCCTTCCTCGTTTTTTCTGTTGTTAGCAAACTACAAATTAGGAGCCATGATTTCCTGTTTTTTGTTGTTGGGTGCTACTGGTCAGCACAGGTGTCATCGATTGTTACCATGGTAACAGTGGTACGTGCACGGACTATACAAGCAGCCCAGAGCAATCGATTGTCGAAATGAAGGTCAGAGTACAGAAAGAAGGAAAACAAGTGCCGTCTTCTTCTTCGGAGCCGCTCATCCTGTATAAAACGTGACTAATGAAAGTTCAAGTAAAACCAACCAGTTACAGGTACAGGTGGAGTGAAGAAGTTATCAGTGAGCAGTAACTGATGAGCTCTGTGTGAGAAAATACACCTATGCTCACCTTCCTCAGGTAAGGTCATAGTGCAGCGCTCTGATAGCTCACCTGGCAGAGTGCATGTCATCTCAGTTTACTCATAACCACAGCGGCACAGGGTCGAGTCCAACCCGTGGCCCTCCCTACATGTCATGCTCTCCCTCATTATGGCCATTAGAATAAGGGGCTTGGGTTTTGACCCAAGTTTCTGAACACAGACATGAAAAAAGAGTGCAAAAAAGACACTTGATGTGACTGTCTTTTGGGATTCTGTTTCTGGCAGCTAAATTAAGCTCGACAGTTAGCCTGCTACAGAGCAGCAGTATCATTTGCCATGGTTACTGAGCAGGGAATCCTATGAGCCACAGTAATGGAACGGAACTCTGACTAATCTTAGCCAGATTTGCCAAAATAAAACAGGACTTTCCTTTATCTGCCTTGATGGAATAGAGCCTGGAGAGGGTTGTGCAGAGGTGTGGCCATGTTTATTTGTGCTTTCCAATGTAACAGCGATTGTTGAATGAACTATTAAAAAACATCCATGTTTTGGAAACACACGCAGCCTGTTGTTTTGTTTTTTTCTTAAAGGGACAGCACCCTCTCAAAAAGGGCGAGCACAATGATCCTTCTCTGTCCACAGGCATTCAGGTAAGTCACATTTCAACCTTACCATTAAGTTCCCCAATGTAGAACAAGGGGATGAGGGGAAGCAACAAAAGGTAAAATGTGTCCAGGGAAGAGAGACAGATTAACCAATGACTTCTATTATTAAACTCAAACACAAAAATCACTGTCAAAGGTAACTAAAAGTGCTGGTTTCAAATAACAAACCATAAACAACCAGGATTTTTACAACTTAACACCAACAGTCAAAGAACAAAAAAAACCTCAGATAATTAAAGACACAAAGCACCCTCCTTCACCACAAGGCGTAAGACAGAGAGAGAGAGAGAGAGCAATCACACCAGACAACACCACAGGGTTCATAACACTTACAAACAAAATGGATTGAATAGTGCTTGTCTGCGCAAACCAGGATATGACAGACGACTTCCAGAACTCATGCAGGTTCAGAGAAACTGCGCTAACTGCATTAACAGCTGACGTCCAGCAGACAAACATCGGGGTCACCAGTGTAGAAATTACAGGAAAAGATGGACAATTTCTTCTTTATATACATGAGAGTGTGCTTCTCTTTATTCCACACACCAAAAACAAAAGTGAAATCAAAGTCTCCAGCCCAACCCCGAAACTGTCTTTCTTAAAGTGACCATGTCGCCATGTCCACTGACCTATCACAAAGGAGAACACACAATAACTGAGAGAGAACTACCAATTACAGTGAATTATGTTCATACAGAGCGCTACAAATGTTTATACAAAGCAAATTCATGAGGTGCAACCGCAATAATAACCTGACCCCACACAACACTTGGTCCTTACGGAAATATTAAACAGGCCCTTTTAAACATTAACGTGTGTATGTTTTTAACTATATTTATCTTAATTAATAAAAAAATCCCTTTATTTAAAACACAAATTATTCTGATATTTAACTCAAATCACCAAATGAACCCGAACTGCAACACTGCCTCTTATGGCGTCCACGGCTGAGAAAATAGCATTTCATATCTGATTCACTAATTTTCATCTCACCAACGCCGCTCCCTCCCTTCATTCACTCTCTAGCTCGCTCAGCCACGCCCGCTCTTTCTCTCGTTGAGCTGGGGAGGGGGGGCCAACTCTGGATGCAATCCTGAAAATGTTACATATTTTAAAAAACAAAAAAACTGCAACCCTCATTACCTGCAGATGAAGTCCCTGCCATTTTGCAGCAAAACAATACATTTGACTGATATGCACAAAGACAATATTTACTCATAAGTACCCATGATGTCAAGTGTGTGTCAAGTGCAAGCCTTCCTTGTGATGTAAGTGTAGACTGACTGGACTGTACAACCTTAAACCAAATAATTTGTTCTCCCCTTTTTCTGCACAAAAACCTCCACATTATCAAAATAATCCAAAGCTTGTTGATTTTCCATGTGACATGTCCAGATGATTTCTTGGTTATCTTTGCCCCTCACACGTCACTCCCTTGTTATTTGAATGGCCTGTTTTAAAACTAAGTGAGTTGAAGGCCAGCTGGTCTTTCCTCCTCGCTGTGTCTTTATACCACGTTTTGCAGAAAAACAGCTGGATCCCTGCTGGTTTGTCGTCCGCTCGTTGGTTCCATTTACTCTGCACACAGAGTTCAATCTAAAATAATCCATACAGACTGAAAGCACCACATCATACAGTGTCCTCATTGACAAACTTGGATCAGGCCTTGAGCCCCGCCCACCACTTGCTGGCTCCAGGTGGACAGGTGAAAGAGCAGAGAGCATTAAGATGGTTAGAGGAGGAAACGTCAGAGAGACTCAGCCTCATGTTTGAGCCTCAGTCAGACCCAGACTCAGATGAGGAGTCTGTTGAGACCAGAACCAGAGACTAGCAGACGGATCAGAGCGGTTAGCGTAGTTAGCATCTTTTATTTGTTTATGTTGTTTGTTAGCTTGTAACTGGCAGTAGCTGACACAGTGTTAGTGGTTGTGCTAATGCTAACGCTCTCTGTACTGACAAGGTTTCAGGTTTATTTAGCCCCGCCCCCGTCCCCACAAGTTGACAGGATTGGTTCCTTAGGTTTGTGACGTATGAAACCCTGAATCTGTTTTTATGAGACTGTCATTGGTTCACTGCAGTTCAAGGTGGAAACACTCCATAAGTATTTTGACAGTGACAGTTTTTTTAAATTTTGTCTCTTTATACCACCACAATAGATTTGAAATGAAGCAGTAAATAGGTGATATAAGTGTAGTCTTCCAGCTTTCATTCAAGGTGTTTAACAAAAACATTGCATTAACTGTTGAGGAATAACAACTACTTTTATACATACTCTCCCATTTTCAGAGACTTAAAAGTAATTGGACTGACTGACAAGCACTTCTATACCCCATGCCATGACAAATTAAGCAGATAAAAGGCCTGGAGTTCATTACAAGTGTGGAATTTGCATTCGGTAGTTGGTCCCTGGAATTCTCAGCATGCAGCAACGAGGTTTCACTGCAGGTGAAGGAGGCCATCATTAGGCCGAAAAACAAAACAAACCTCTCAGAAACACAGCAGAAACTTTTGGAGTGCCCAAATCAACATTTTCTTCAAAACCAGGAATGCACCGGCAAACTCACCAACACAGACCTCAGAAGACATCTAAAGTGGGTGATCGCAGATTTCTTTCCTTGGCGAAGAAAAACCCCTTTGTAACATCTACTGAAATCAAGAATACTTCGGGCGAAGTATGTCTCTAGGCGTGTCGTTGTCAAAGTCTGCAATCAAGAGACACCTTCATGAATCCAGAGGGTTTACAATAAGATGCAAACCACTGTTAACACTACCAGATTAGACTTTGTCAGAAAACTGAAAAAGCCTTCCCCAGTTTTGGAACAAGGATCTTTGGACAGATGAAACAAAGATGAACTTACCAGAATGATGGGAGGAGAAAAGTGTGGCACAGGAAAAAGAATGGCTCATAATGCGAAGCATACCACATCATCCGTCAGACACGGTAGAGGTAGTGCTATGGCATGGGCGTGTTTGGCTGCCGATGGAACTGGTTCACTGGTGTTTATTGATGATGTGACTGCTGATAGAAGTAGCAGAATGAAGTCTGAAGTGCATAGAGCCACTATCTGCTCACATTCAGACAAATGCTGCAAAACTAATGGGACAGTGCTTCACAGTGCAGATGGATAATGACTCAAAACACGCTGCAAAAGCAAACCACGGAGCGTCTCAAGGCAAATAAATGGAATATTCTTCAATGGCCAAGTCAGTCAACTGATCTCAACCCAATTGAAAATGTGTTTCACTTACTTAAGACACAATTGAAGGCAGAAAGACCCACAAACAGCAGCAACTGAAGGAGGCTGCAGTAAAGGCCTGGCAAAGCATCTCAAGCCAGGAAACTCAGCGTTTGGTGAAGTCCATGGGTGACAGACTTCAGGCAGTCATTGCCATTTGGATTTTTCTCCAAATATTCAAAATTATGCTTATATTTACAATTTTTTCTGTTTGTCTCATTACTTTCGAGTCTCTGAAAATGGGAGAGTATGTATAAAAGTAGTTGTTATTCCTCAACAGTTAATGCAATATTTCTGTTAAACACCTTGAATGAAAGCTGGAAGACTACACTTAAATCACATATTGGCTTCATTTCAAATCTATTGTTGTGGTATAAAGAGACAAAATTTTAAATAACATGTCACTGTCCAAATACATATGGACCTGACTGTATGTCTTGTATTACATAAAAACATCATATGGATGTTAAAAAGGTTAAACACTTGATTTTCATCAGAGGGTCTTTGCAACCTTTTTCAGAGAAGAACACTGAAGATATAAGATGCTGATAGTTTGTGGTCAGTGGTAGTCAGTGAAGCATTAGCTCTGCTGATATTATTCCTGTAGATTTTGGAAACTTTCTGTACAAAACTGAGCTTTGATATTTTGTATATACCAAGTAATTTTCCTCTCTAATAATTGAGTGCTGTCAACCATGTCCGCCACAGCTCTTTTAATCAATCCATAAGACATGCTTCATCATGACCGGACTCTTTTCTGCATACAACATCCTCGTCCTCTGCCGTTTTATTTTTCATGCTACCTCTACACTTAATAATATCCCTCCCCCAACATATTGCACTCTCCCCACTCTGGGTTTTCCTTATTCGTGAGGCTGCTGCTCAACCTCAATGATTTTGGCTCTCTCCTTTGTAAACCCTCTGCTCCAGACTTTCCTCTG
This sequence comes from Seriola aureovittata, assembly GCF_021018895.1. Lineage (NCBI taxonomy): Eukaryota > Metazoa > Chordata > Actinopteri > Carangiformes > Carangidae > Seriola > Seriola aureovittata. Next base: position 27,250,922 of record NC_079370.1, read on the forward strand.
CCCTCACACAGGTCAATTCAACAGCCTTTACAGAACAGCTCCTCTTATCACACATCACACACACACACACACACACACACACACACACGCACACACACACGCACACACACACACACACGCACACGCACACACCACTCTGCCTTCCTGCCTCCCTCCACCATTTCTCTCAGTTTTCAATTTTCCTTTGCCCTCGTTCATTTTTATTTCCTGTGACCCGCCCCATCTCACAGTGTGTCCCGGCCGGCCTGTCCATCGTGTGTAAATGCTGCCTCCAACAACCCGTCATTGTGTTTGTCCGTGCGTGTGTTTGTCCGTGTGTGTGTTTGTCCGTGCGTGTGTCTGTGCGTGTGTCCATGTGTGTCTCGGGCAGAGATAGCAGTGAGATGGGTTTTCTGGACTTCACCACTATCTCTGCTAAACAGGCACAAGCAGACCTTCAAGTTCCCAAAGAAATCTCCCAGCGTCACCTTGTCGTCTGTAACGTGCAGAAGGGAAACCACATGAGCTCTGAGTGGGTTTTTCTCTTATTTCTAATTAAAAATAGCAGTGAGACAGTCAGATGACTGTGTGACGCATTAGCGCCATGGTGACTGATTCCACAGGAGGGCTAATTGTGCTGAGGCTCTACTTCGCTGATATACTGGTGTGTTACGTAATCAGAAGTTCCTCCTGAAGAAAAGTACAGCTCTGTAAAAAGAAGGAACTTTGGACTCTGTTCATCTCTCTCTCTCTCTCTCTCTCGCTCCATCTTAAATTTTCTGTACAGATCAGATCAGGCTCAATCAGAAAGTTCAAGGCTGTAGGGAATTCAGAGAGAAGCGTCTCTTCCTCTTTGATCAGGTTGCTGTAAAATCACCAACCTTCCCTCTGTCCTCTCTCACTCAAACACTGATTTCACTGCCAACTGCTGCTGTTCCGACACTAAGACAAGTGAAGCAGTTTTGAAAAGTCTTTTTATTGCACTTTGTCAGAGCGCATAGGCGCCAAATTATGTATGATTGTCTGTGGGTGCTCTAACCAGTTAAATGTCGCACCCTCGCGCCCAAAATAAACACTCTGCAAAAACCAAGGCCTAAATTACTTGTTACTTTACTGATGTGGAAAAGGTAGTCAAATGTATCTCAGCACCAGCTGTCAAACTTACACACTGACACACAGTGGCGATAAAAAGTTCGACTCGCGATAAAAAACGTGAAATGTAAGGAAAGTAAAATTCAACAAGATTATTTAGTGAATAATGCAACACAAATGTGACATGACCGCGACTGTGACACCGCCTGTGATGCATTAACAAGCCAGACCAGTTGTAACAGGCCCTCTACTGTTACACACAGAAAGAAAGCACACAAGCCCACACAGTAAAATACACTACGAACTACTTTCATTACATGTATCATAACTGCTTTGTCTCTCTCTCTCTCTCTCTCTCTCTCTCCCTCAAAAGACAGTCTGTCTCTTCTAACTTTCTCTCTGATCATGTTACAGTAAATCCAGCTGAACTCACAGCTCAGTCTTTGTCTTTAATGAATGCGTTTGGTGATTTTGTCAGACGACGTCACAGTTATAAAATCAGGATTTGACCAGAGGTCCAGACATGTACGAGGTTTAGACCGAGTCTTGTCATTTGCTGGAGACTTGTTAAAATGTCAGCGTTGTAGGCCTACAGCTCATATACATCTGTTTTAATCATTTATAGCTACTGTAATTGAAAAATGCTTAATGTGCCTTCGCAATTTGCGATTATAGTTTTCCATTAACTACAGAACACTCTTGCCTGATTTTTCCAAATTGACGATTTCCCATAATCTAACAGGACACTTTGGTGAATTAATGTTTCCAGTGTCATTAAAACTTATAAGTACATAAAACACACAAGGAAAGTCGAAACTCTTCTTCTATCCTTCACTGTCAATGTTCAGGAGCAGCGACATTTACGAAACAATTCTATAATTAATGCTGTTAGTTAAGAGCTCGCAGAAATATCTTTGTAATAAATTACAAATTGTGGTAAACCCTCCGTCAGTGTGTTCTGGCGTGACGATACCGTGCATGTCGCTATTGTTAAAATTTACAGCAGCTATGCGCCATAAAAACAATAAAGTTAGAGCAAGAGCTTCATAAACACCTTAACTGCACATTAAAACTTAACTGCATTGATTTCAAGAATTGTATTATTGATCAACACCAGAAAAGGTGTGTAAAAGAATGTAAAAAAAAAAAAAAAAAAATCAGCTGTGGATGAAAGTAAAGGTCAAAGTAACTGTCACAAGAGAAGTTTGCATAACGGAGGTAGATGAATCTCCAGAGCAACATATATGTTTAACGATAGAAACATTAGACATGAAAAACCACAATATAAAGCTTAATGCTTCATATATAGCTCACAGCACTCCGTGCAGCAGCCTGCAGGGTTAAGGAATAAAAGCTGCCTTTACATTTAAAGTGAGCACAGTGCAACAGTCTGTAGGTCAGCTGTGATGCAGGGTTGGAACAGCTGTTGCAGCAGTTCATCAGTAATGGAGGTAAGGTGCAAGAAGTCCAGGAGCCACTATTCATCATGAGACCTCCAGTGTGACACAGTTTATATGAAGCAGACTCACGCTTTGGAGGAAGAAGCTGATCTGAGGTCTGTTCATGTGAACAGCTTCTGGGTTTACTTAGGTCACTGTCCGTTTGCCTTTTTGTCCCTTTCACACAGTATTTGAATGTAAAATGTTTCAGCTACAGCAGGGGACAAAAAGAATCCATTTAGACTCAACTTCAGAGAACGAACTGTCACATGTTGAATAAAACACACTCAAGTCCTGAGTTCCAAGATCGCTGTAGTGGTGTGAGTTTATTGGTATTCCAGAATACAGTGAGCCTTCTGACACAGAGCAGAGCGGGTCTGAGGCAATAGACTGACCCAGAGTGAAGGGCAGGGGGGGGGGGGTGGTAGGGTTACAGACATGTGATCAGACAGGATAACAAGGTGATCAAAAGGTGTAGAAACAAAAGGGTAATTTCCTCTAGAGGCATTACAGTGTAACACGTAGGGTCAACTTACCAGGGGGCCGGGAGGGGCCCCCAGACTGTATTGGTTGGTAAGGTAAGGGTATTGTAAGATAGTGAGGAACTTTGCAAGTTAAAAAGGAAGAGGGCACTGCATGCAGACAGACAGGCGCCAAGTCCCAACTACCCAAATGTGTATTTCCTTCCTCACACATGAACATTTCACTGCTGCTGAAGTCGGGCTTTAATGGACTCAGCACAAGCGATTAAAATATAATTTCCCTGGTCTATCCAGTTAAATTAACCTGGGAGTGTCAAACCTCATGTGAGGCTGATGTACAAGGCTGCCACTTAAACAATGAACACATGAGGCCGTAACACTGTTCACACACCCGTGAGCCCCGTCAATGGCACCAGCCTTCCACCTGCATCTCTGAGCGCTGCTGCAGGCGGAGGTGGGGCAGGTTCTCCTTCACTGCTGTGACGAGGTTGTAGCTGTCCCCAAAGATCCAGACCGAGAAGGCTGGATGGAAAACATTGTAATGGTAAGGAATGAATCATATTGTAGAGACTATGGAGAAAAGGCTAATCTGAAAATACATTCTTACCTTGGTTTTCCTAAACTGTGTTACAGCCCGGCTCCTAGACTGTAAAGTCAGTCGTGTAGGGAGTGAGGTGAGTGAAAATGCACTGCATGGATGTTGTGCTGCAAAACAAAAGGGAAAACCGCTCCCAAAATCCCACAATGCCGCTGTGTGTGTAGTGAGAAGATCTGCTACCTTCTGACTGCTGCTGCTCTGCCTTATAAGCCTTATAACCCAGCTCAGGTGTGTCCCATGCTGCTGATTAAGGGCTTCATTGGTTTTCATCTGCATCCTGTTAGCTGGGAGGAGAGAGAGAGAGAGAGAGAGAGAGAGAGAGAGAGAGAACTGACATCCAGCCACACATCAGGAATAATCAGGAGTCAGTAATCAGGAATCAGGAGAAAGTGAATTGAGGCTGGCTCCTGACACACCTCTGCCACTCTGACTGCCTCCTAAACAGGAACAAAAAAAAACACACACACACAGTGTCACACAGCTGATGGATGTGTTTATTATTATTATTAATCTGTTTTTCACGTTTCATACCTCGTGTGCAGTGGTTTTATTTATTGCATGTTTTATATCTTGTGTTTTACTGCTGTGAGTGTGTGTTTTTTATTCCTGACCTTTTATGATTTCCTGCTGCGGGGCGACTCACTATTCATTGCTTGCACCTGGGAGCGTCTTTTGAAAAACAAGGAACTGCTGAATAGAGGAGTCAGTCGCGTCTTGCGGGTGGAAGCAGTGAAGGAAGCGGATAGAAGGAGAGAGCAGGGCAGGAAAAAGACTAATTGCCCCCCCCCCCCTCACAGACTCACAGACTTGGAGGCGTGTTCCCGGGAAGTTTGCGAGGTCTTAGTTCTGTCCCACTGTCAAACCATCGAGGGCATGAGGGCTCTCCAGCACACACTTGATGCACATTGTCCGTACGGCTGCTTTTCTGTAGACTTTGCCTGAGGGCTCTACCTAAAGTTCATAGTGTTGTGACATTAAATACTGGGTTGCCATGGTTATCAGGGGACAAACAAGCATGAAAGGAACAAGCCCTAATGTTAGCATCACAAGAAAAAAGACAGTATAGTATTGGGATTGGGCCGTTACGGCCCCTCTCTGGCAGGGCGGGACTGGAACAAAAAAATCGGCTCTGGCAATTTTGGCGTGGACCGGCCCCCTCTCAATTGGTGGAGCAGCACCCACCACACCTCTTTTGCAGTCCTTAGAAATATGCGTACTTTACTACAGCTGTGTTTTTTTTGTGCTACGGACAAGTGTAGCAATGCAAGTGTACCAGTATACTCACTCACTCTTCACTGACTCCCTGGCGATCATGTGTCTGTGGAGTACACAATACGCATACTCAAGCAGAAGTACCAGGAAGTGGCGAAGAAAAAGCTCTGCTAGAAGAATCAATCCTTTAATATTATTTGATGTGCAAAACCCTGTACAAATTAAACAGTACAATGGTAATGACCAAATAGTTGTTCATTCATGCAGTAACGCATGATTAGAGCTGTTCCATCCTGCTTCACTGCACACTAACTGTTCAATTCGTACAGATTTCAGGTATCAAAATATTTATGATGACTATTGCATAAGGGGCTTATACTGTCAATAGATGATAACTTTTCATATAATATTAATGTTCAGAGGAGCAACAGAGCTGTGTAAGAGATGCACATCACAGCAACAAACAACATGAAACCCACTGTAGGTGAGGAAAAGATTTTAGTGACTACATATAATCCCATCGATAGTAATAACAGTAATCAACACAATTTATATTAGATTAGATTAGATTAGATTAACTTTATTTATCCCACAACTGAGAAATTCATTTACCACAGCAGAAAAATAAACAACTATAGAATAAACATCTATGGAAATATACAACAAAAATATACCAAATATACACTAATAAATACAATATACACAATACACACGATATGTACATGAAAAAGTGCAAGTTTGCACATAATATAATAATAATTACCACATTCCTGAAAGTAAACAGAACAACTTTGTTGCCTGTTGCTGAAAATAACAACCTTTTCCCTGTACTAGGTCAATTGATTATAAGGCATACATTATAGCACAGTAGAGTATGTAACCTATTTTACAGCCTTTTGCGCATCTTTATCAAGGGAACCCTCAGTTTCAGAATGTTAATGATATGATATAATATGATATATGCCATTGGCAATTGATTGACTGATGGTCACACTTTAAGGAATTAACATTACACAGCATCATCATCAACATGTCGGCACACACAGCCTAACGTTACTCCCTGAGTGTCCCTTTTTACCTGCGTGATACCTCCTGCTTCCACTTGGACTTTATTCTCCTCCTGCTCACTGTGCTCCTTCGGCTTCCCCGTCACTCTCCTGCATCTCCTCCTTCCACCTGTTGCTGCACGACGGCGCCGAAACACACCGTAGAAGCTGAGGCTGTTGTGGCCCCTGAAGCAAACATATGTGGGATTTCAGGCTCACAACTTCTCCACACCTCCCTTCTTCCGTGTTTGATGTCGCTGTGTGTCCATTTTAAACGTCTCCCTCCTTCGTCCGCAGGTGTGTCCCTCTGAGCGGCGTTTGACACGGGACACAGAGAGGACAGAGAGGGAGGCGTGGTGGATATTTGTGGATGTGTGTGTTTGTGTGGAGGGGTGTTTTTAAAAAAAAAAAAAAAAAACATATCGGCCCCAAGGTGAGTCAGCCCACCTGCAAAATGCCCGGTATACAACACACACATTTACAAAGCACAATGCAAATACCATCACACTGTACTGTCAGTGTAAGTGGTTAATTACTAATTGTGAACCCTGATGCATTAGTTTTTAATGATCCTGTTATTGTTACTTTCTGCTGTTTTGTAACACTGTTTTAAATATTTGATGGGTTTCAAAATAAATGTCCTACCTACACTTAGACACTAAGTGGTCTGTGATAAAAAGCACAGTATATTTTCCGTGGTATTTACTACTAGTACAAAATTAATAAATTATATTTATTTACTGTCAATTTTGCCTGGAAACAACAGTTAGGCATTTATGATCTCCAGAGCATGAACTGTAATGACATTAGTGATCTTCTGACTCTCCTCCAGCGCCACCAACAGTCACTTATCCACTGAAATATATATAATTATGTATGTACTGTACATTCATGGCTCCCAGAGGGTGGAACCTGCACACTTTGGTGATCCTGCAACATTACATCTATCACCACTATGGTTTTTTAAATTAAATATCTCCAAAATTATTGGATAGATTGCCATGAATTTTTCATATATTGACACTGACATTGACATTTATTATTTATAAAATAATAATACTGTATTGGCAAGTCAGTGGAAGCCCCGGCCAGGCTCTTTTTTCTTTTCATCTGTGAAAACCTTGAGAGGCAAGTGATTTTTTGTTTTGTCACGATTGGTTTTTGAAATACTCATTTTGTCCACAAGAGGCTGAAGTACGCCACTACTGCATGCACACAGTTCTGAAAAATTTGCTTTTACTTCCCTTTCAGGGCACATGAGAGATATCAGTAAAATTGAAATTAAAACAATGTATAATATGAAAGAAAATTAAGTAAATAAAGTAGCATAATATAATCCAAAAGATTCAAAATAACGGAGGTCAATTTAAAGCCAGTAGCTGATGTTAAGCTGACATACAATTATCTTGATAAATGTGAAATTGTGAAATTACATGTTGGATTAGATTGGTTGCATTCAAAAGTCTTTTGTTTTCAAAATATGCATCGGTTTTACAAAAGAAAAAAACATACTTGTCAGTTTTCATCAAGAATCCCAACTTTTCAAATTTTTAGAATTCCATCACAACAACCAGTTTTCAATGGAGCAGAGTTTCTGGGCCAGTGGCCCTGCAGAAGGGCAAAACATGCGTTTGCTTTTACAGCAGCATATTTCTACAAAGAAATTTCTGATTGAAATGGTTTGATTTTTTGCATCTCTCTGTTTATCCACGCCGAGCGTCTTGCCCCTGTGGATCTCTGAACAGGTGTGAGAGTGCGAGGGAGCGTGACGATGGTTAGGAGGAAGACGAGCTCACTTTCACGAAACAAGATTGAATGGATGCCAGTTATGGAACTTTATGGAGAATATGTACTAAATTTATCACTGCAAAGAAAAGATTGATCCTGGGAACCAGGGAATAAACACTGAGAAATAAAGGGAAAGAAATGGAGTGTTTTATGAGCGCTTTCATTCGGTTTCACTCAGGCTGTTGCATATATGTGGTTTGTATTGTGTTTTTTGTATATTTTTATGTTACATTACAACTATTACAATCAATAAATCACAATGAATTTAAGATATGTTGTGCATGAGTGTGGGCCTCCTTGTTAACTCCATTCTAACTCAAAGAAGAAAAAAAAAACTACCACTACTACTATTCAGCCATTCAGTCAGTTTATTCAAGTACAATTTGTTCTGCACATTAACATAAAGTACAATCCTGAATTCCGTATTCAATTCTGTATTCATGAAAAATTACAGTTTTCTTTAATAAAGCCGAACTGGGATACAACACCACTTTTTCTTTGCCCAGTAGTTGCAGGAACAGCTTTTTTCATTAAAACGCTAACTTTTATATGGCTTAAAGATGATAAGGTAGTGATGCTGTTTGTTATAATATATGCAGTGAGATTACATCCCATGATGTGTGTGTTTGCCTTGTTTTCTGGAGGTGAGTTGATTGATGACTGGGCCCCATCACATTACAAGGCACATTAAGAGCATATGTCTCAGTATGAGTCAAACTGATAAAGAACCGCGGTAAACTGTTTCTGTTGCAACACTCAGTTTACTCTGATCGCTCCTCTTTATTGTAAGGCTGTTTAATGGTCGAGTGCACTGGTTACCATGGTAGCCCTATGCCCGAGGTTGAAGGCTCATCAGAAAACAAAACACAACTTGTCTCTGGAGAGTTGTTGTGGTCACAATAATATCCCATAGTAAACAGTGGAATTACCCCATGATGAATCTGTGCTTGCATGTATTTGACATTGTATTGTGCTGTGGCAAAAATTGAGCCAGATTAAACTTTTCTATATAGACTTTGGACACAGTGCTATTCTAAGTCTCTTAGTCTGAACATAGACTGGAAATTTCCTCTTCTCGTGTTTCATTTGAAGTGTTGATCCATAAGAAGATATATTTGTGGTTTTAAGAACCAAAAACCATCTCAATGTAGTTTTACATCTCCTCTCTCAGGCTTCTCTCTGGAGCTCTAGTAACAACAGGTCAGTGAGCCAATCAGAAGAGAGGAGGCTCTGATCCTCTCCTCTGATTAGCTGACTGTTTTCTGAGTGATCCAATAAAAATATAGCAAATTTTAGGTAAACACTCAGAGAAACCAAATCCTACAAGGTTTGGATGGTGGGTCCAGGTGGGTGGGGCTTGGTGACTGCTCTGTTGTGACATCACAAAGTTACAGAAGTCCTGACGGCTGGTTTTAAGGCTCAGTTTCTGAATACAGGCTGTGTGTATTTCTCTGTGGACTGAGGCTTTGATACTTTCACAGTATTAATATAGAACTTAGACCTGCTTTATAATCAAACTACACATGGACATCTTTAGACTGTATGGAGCTTTAATAATCATGGATGTACCATTAAATTACCCCTATGTTGCTATAGACCGGACGATTTTATGAAATATCAGAAGCTTGTGTGGTGCTTAGCCACCACAACAGTTGACTGTTATAGGCTCAAACAGCTGTCAAACACGCTCCAAAACACACTTAATTTTAAGGGGGCACGCCAATTATTTATTATTACACTTCTATAAAATGGTTAAAAGTCAGATAACTAATTTTCGTACTCCAAGAATACTGATCCATGACTTCCCATGAACCATTTTGATCTTTACATTTGACTCTGCCTGGCTGGTAAAGTAAGACTTGATGAAGCTCCCCAGAGCGACAGAGGATATTATTCAACCCATGTTACAGGATGTCGTACTAGTAGTAGTAGCTCAGTCAGCTGGTTCACATAGAATGGATCAATATGTAAATGTAGAATATGCACAGCGTTAATGTTTGCTGTCTACGCTCTGACCTCATTGCTCTCCACAATAAAGCATTGAGTGCAACTCAGCAGGGAGTGGGGAGCAGTGATACTGATCCCCGGCTCCTCCAGGCCGCATGTCGAAGTGTTCTTCAGCAAGATACTGAACCCCACCTTGCCGCTGATGGCTGTTCCATCAGTGTATGAGTGTGATGTATGAATGTGTGAGTGAACTGGTGAATGTGGCGAGTATTTTACAGCGCTTTGAGTGGTCAGTAAGACTAGAAAAAGCGCTAAATATGTGCAAGTCCATTTACCACTGCTATACCAATGACACACACACACACACACACACACACACAGACACACACACACATTCTTGTCTTGCGTAAACTGTGAGGACAATCATTGACATAATGACTTCTCTAGTCCCTTACCCTGACTTTAGCCATCACAAAACCTGAACCTAGTTTTAACACGAACCCACAAGTTTTCAGACCCCAGAAATACATTAAATCAGCACGCGCACACACACACACACACACACACACACACACACACACACACACACACACACAAAATATCTGTAAGCATTGGTACTATAGCACTGAATATGCTTTTAGTTATTTGTTTAAAAATGATAAACTTTTTTGATGACATCTAGCTCCTGTTCCTTTGTGTTTTCCATGCAGTTATTTTAAGTCAGTTTGGCCAAATAAATATAATGGAATGAAATCAATTATTGACACGATGTTATTGTCAGAAAAATACTTTTGACAAATCATTTTGCATGTGAGGAGAGATCTTGAGTCTTTAACTGTTCGCTTCAGTTCAGTCAGAGGGGTTGATAAATACTGCTGATTCACATGACCCACCACTGTGGTGTTATTATTTTAGTTGTTATTAGTATTTACAGTTGCAGTTTTTAGAATTAAAGTAATATTAGAGTCAAACTATTTGCAGAGTTGGAAATAATTTAAATGACAGAAACAGGAAAAGATGTAATTAAGTTGTCTGATCTCTTCAAATCAGCCTTTCACTTCAGATGTGTCGGTTCACTGTGATTTCTTTCTTTCTCTTTGTCCATGAAATTACTGTTAAATTAAATCCAATAATGTCTTTATTGTAAGAGATGGTCTTAAGGAAATAAATGTTTAATATAGTAAACTTATTACCCCCCCCCCCCACTCTCTCTTCCCCGTTTTAATTGGAGTGTGCTCCCCTGTCCATCACAGAGCAGAAGAAGTGTGTGTGTGTGTGTGTGTGTGTGTGTGTGTGTGTTTGGGGGGGAGCAGTATGTCTAGGTGCTACTGATGGACCATTAGCTCAAATAATTTCCATTTAATACTTGGTTAATCAAGCTCAGACCATCCAGTTGTCGGTTGCACATAGTTTCTAAATTGAACTGAGGAGAGTGCAAGAAGGGAGCTGGAGACTTTTTTGTTGTCTTGTTAATAGATTCAAGCCATTACAATCCATCGCATATTGATTTAATGTTGGCTAACATTAGTGCAGACTGCATCAAGTGAAGAGGAAGTGAGCATGAGCCCTATCTGCTGTGTGCTAATGATACTCTACGTCACACCTTTACAAAAAAGGATTGGTTTCTCATCAACATGACCAGGTGCTTTTTTGATGAAAATGAAATATTTATCTATTGATAAAATTTGACTCATACTTAAAGCTGCATTAATATGCTGTAGAGTTAATAGCTGAGCAGACAACTGGAATCATTTAACTGGAATCTTTCAAATGTGGATACAAGCACTAAACTTGGCACAAATCTTCCTTGGGTATTACTTTTGATGGAACACATTATCCACTCGAAAATTCAAGATGGCAGCCATTTCCAAGCTGGCAGACATTTCTGGCAAGGAAATTACATTTTTTGCAACAAGTTCATTGTCACATTAATAGCAAACTAGTTAGCTTATAGCAGCTAAAGCGCACATTGAGGTGACTGCACCATCACACATGTAGGCTATACTCATATACTCAAATTCAAACTTCAAAATGTTGAGAAACTTCTCTACATTTTTGATTGTGTTCATTTTTTGAATCATATTCATAGTTTTCACACAATGACAGTTCAGGTGACGTGAGTATTTCAGGACCTTTCCAGATTTTTACATTAGTGTGAATGTTCACAGCTAAAGTGAGTGCTGCTCTGAAACATTTTTTGTTTAACTGATCCTCACAGCCACAAACTTCATTCTTCACACATCATTGTTTGTCAGAACTTAGGCAGGTTCGTCTTCTTTCACACAATGTGACGACCAAAGCTCGGTGACTCACAGAATTTGACCTGTGAGCCTCAACGTGGGACGAGTACCATCCATTTGTACCATTCATTCTCATGTAAACAGCAGAAAGGAGGTAAACTTGAGGGAGGCTTTTTTTTTTTTAATTGCTGCAGATGCCACATTTTTCACAGCACAGACAAATATTTTATATCAGTGTGCTCAGCAGAGTCTTCTCTCTCAGAAAATATATACCTTTATGTGATAAGAGGTAACACTCTTTGATTTGCAAGCCACCGTTTGAGAGGTGTGTCTCACCATGATCCCTGTTTTAACCAGGTGTAACTAAGCAGTTAATATCACGATGGCAACCGTTGAGTGCAGCTGGCCACACAGGTGATTCCTGATCCAGATCAGCTGATTAGACTTGCACACACTCATAAACACACAGATACACAGATAACCAGACACATACATAGAGACACACAAAGACACAGGTTGCGTTCCAATCCACAGAGTACATAAACAGCACTCCCTACTCCCTGCTCCCTTCTTAGGGAATATCAGTTAAGGGAACTTTCCTTGACAAAATTCCTCCATTTGGAACACCCTGCAACTCCACCAATGCAGACATCCTCCCTCCTTCCGTGCGTCACCCTGGTAACATAAACGCAATGATCTCAACTTCCGGCTAACTGATGAACGGTGGTTCAGTTCTTCCCTGAGCACCTTTTGCTCCCTATGGTTTGGAATCTTACTTAACATGGCTGAATACCCTGTGCAGTCCACTTTGCAGGGAACTACTAGGTGATCGGAACGCACCTAAACGTAACGTACGCATAAACGTACAGTAACCTGGCAGCAGCAATAGCAACAGCCCAGAGCACAGTCCATTTATCCTTATAGTTTAGCTTCAGCTGGGGTTAGCTACTAAGACAGAGACATTCAACCCCAGAGTCTTTTAGCCTCTTCGTACACATGCTTACTTTCCTGTTAAAAATTCACTCAAACTTTAAACAGGTCACAAAAATTTGGATATTCACTTCTTGATTCAGCTTTTTCACAACCACAATATTTTCTTTAATCTCAGTTCCAGTTTCATGCAAATTTCGGGGCATTCATAAAGCAATGCAGTTTGGTTTGGGCTATGCATAGAGCAATACATTTCAGTCTTTCTACTTCAAATTTCAAATGACTTACACAATGTGACACACCTTTACAGTTGTTTCACTGCTTACAGTACAGTTTGAAATTTTCATCCCTTTCCCATTTTTCCATCTCTTCATATCAGCAACCAGCTTGGGCAGAAGCAGCAATCCCACCGCAAAGTCTTGAGAATTTTTTAGTACATATAAGTAGTATAGTATATAAACTTAAAAGGCGCTGGCTCTATCAATCATATTGATTTTATTTTAAATCTAAATTTGTAACTTGCTCTTCAGATGAGCCGTTCTGGCAGACATCATCCAGGTTGTCGTTAGAAATCCTGACTTGAGGTCACAGTTTCCCATTTTTCTAATTCACCACTACACCGCTGAAAGGAATACATCATCATCACATCATCTCAAAGATACACATAATAGAGGCATACACCTACACACACAGGCACGCACTCTCCATTAAAACACTCACCTCGCTCCATAATTAAAGAGCCTGGTTGACACAGTTGTGTGCGAGGTGCGGTGGGAGTGTGGGACGAGATAAAGCAGGATTGGAAGTGACAGTAACATTTTCTGCGGCACATTCAAACACAGTGCAGCTCGTTAAAAATGCATCTTGTTGTGGACCGACAGTGTGGCTTTACAAAGCTCCTCATCAGGTTGTTTAATGGAAACCATGGGACATTACACAGACAGACACCAGGGCAGCGCTCCTTTCATTTAACAGGCCCCCAGAACACACCTTTTACACACACACACACACACACACACACACACACACACACACACACACACACTTCAAATTAAAGGAAACACATTCACACTCTCTGGAGGTGAAGGGGAACTATACAGTGTGGTGGAATGATTATGTATCATGCTTGAACAAATAAACACATATTTTAAATAATTCAGCATTGAGCTGACAAATTAGGACCTGTCACCGACTTTATCTCGCTCATGATGGTTAATTCAGTAATTTAGTCTGTGTTCACTCGACGTGACGCTGGCGATATGGAAACACTGACCTTCAACCCGAGCAGCTTATATCTTTAAAGAATGACGTGTCTGTCGTTTGGGCAGATTTTAGCTTCAGTGAACTCGACACCGAACAAAAAGAAGTCAGATGAAAACGCTGCAGAAAAAATAAGGTAACACCACCAATTAGTTTGATCACTTGGAACAATCGCATTGCCGATGAAGAGTGCAAGGCTCCCAAAAAAAGAGAGATCGATAATTGATTAATCATAATCAAGGTAAAAGTGAAATAATCGATGTGACTTCAAAAAAAGGATTTGAAGTCACATCGCCCTAATTCAGTATGACTGTTTTTAAGAGCATTGTTATGCATAAAACAAGGAAACAAGACAAAAATAAAAATTGTGACTTTACATTATTTTGTCATTCAGTTTATCTCGTTTTAAATTTTTGACCAAAATGAATCTGTCTGCTGATGATACTATTTTTCTTACAGTGAACAGACCCTGTTAACAAGAATTGTGTTTCTCTATAGCCTGATATCTTATTCCTCTGTGTCAGATGCTTTTGGAGATAAAAACCAAACAACATATCAAAAATAAAATAACATATTTTAGAACGGGGAATATTTTTTTACAATACATCGCCTGTGCCTGTGATATAATTTGCTTTTGAACAGATTTGAATGAGTGTGTTAAGCTCATCTTGTCACATTTGTGCCACAGTATCATGCATAACGAAGCAGCTATAGCCCGTTTTTAGCTTTCACATGGAATGACTATGGAGCGATGGCTTCTTGGGCCAACAGGATGTGTGTCAAGGTGGATCAGGTCATGAACACCAACCACCAGTGGTCGGGAACCACTGCCGTAGAGCTCCAATGTTGCAATGCACTGGGTGACGTGTATTTTGACTCAATCCCACATGCATCATCCTTCTTTTGGAAATACTCATTAAGGTTAGGGTAAGATGTGTATTAATCTGCCACTAACAATAGTCCCCAACAAATGCACTATTTCCTGAGAGCTGTTTTCTAAAACTACAGTCACCAATATTTACACAATTGAAAAGAAAGAGGCATATTGTAATGATTTTTTTAAGAATGCTTGCTCACTGGGAGCCAATGGGACAGACAGTTAGTGAAAGTCAGAAAGTGGTGTGAGACAGACAAACACATTGTTTTTGTCTTTTCAGATTCAGTGCATGCTTTCCTTTTTAGCTTATTATGTTTCCTTGCATCTCTGTTCTTCTTGCCAGTGACCCCTTAAGTTGACAAAGGTCCGCCACCATCCAGGATGTTTCCAATCACTTAAATGCGTCTTGGAGGGGATGAGGAGCAAGGAGAAACAAGACTCCCAGAGGAGCCTGGAGAGAGGAAACACAGATGTAACCATGCAGAAACACTTACAATGGTTTTGTGTCCATTGAGTGGTCACTGCAGTTAAATACTGCAATATTAATATTATTGCATTTCTGCAATGCAGCAAGCAAACTACCTGTGGGAACAGGAAGAAGCGCACCAACTGAAGCTGAAATAATAAAATAATACAGTAAATATTAGATATACTGTATGCACTGTATAATCTGTAAAGTCTAACCTATAAAGTGATTAATCAATTACAAACTAAAAGTGTTTAGTCTCTGTTTCTTTATTCGTCCAAAACATTTGTCTATTTATCTTTTATTTTCCTTTCAAAGTGCATCTGAGCACAGTTAGTGGAAATGAGAGCCCCATTATTTTTGTTACACAGCCACAGAGTCAGTTTATATTACACATGTTGGGGCTGTATAATATCCACCCTCAGCCTGAAGAGGACTAATTTACTGCACCTGCAGCCTTACAGTGCAGATTTGATTCAGAGCATTACAGCTGTTTTCAATGCTGCCTCTTGTCTTTTGTGTTCTTTCAGTAATAACAACATTTTAATTATCTGTTGCTGCTATTTCCACTCAGTCACAGCGATGCCATAATTAGTTTGAGTATGGCAAACATTATTTATGGGACATACATACTGTGGATTAATAGAAAAAAAAGAAAATAAACAATACATATATACAGAAACTACCGTAAAGGCAAATATATATATACATATATATATATATGACATGGAGCATGATCCTGCTGGAAGAAGCTATTAGAAGATGGTGAACTGTTCCATGAAGGGATGAACATGGTCAGAACAAAACATTCAGTGACATTCAGACCATGATTGATTGGTGTGAAGAAGAAAACATTCCCCACGCCATCACACCACCATCACCACCAGTTCGGACAGGCTGGGTCCATGGATTCAGACTCTGACTCTCCATCTGCTGCCTCAGCACAAATCTAGATCCATCAGACCAGGACTTCATCCGTCCAGTGTTGGTGAGTCTGTGTCTGTGTGAATACAGTCTTGTATAATATTTATTATCACTGCAGCGATACTTGTCAGTTCCCCACTTTAATACAGTGGAGGTGAATGCAATTTTGCACATGCGACTCATTACCTGGAAGAATATTGAATTTAACAGCTTTCCGGAAATGTTGTCTCCATCACTATGGATGATTCACAGACTTCACCACAAACCGAACTACCTTAAATAAAGAAATTGTCCCAATGCTGATAGGACATTGTGTCTCAGGGTTTTTGTCAAGATCATTTCCTCTTACAGTTTTACGCCTCATTCTTTTCAGTGATTTAATTGAGTTCTGAGTCCTATGAGAAGTTTCGAGTGCTGCCTTTGGAGGCTTTTGTCATCCACAAAATATAATTAGCTTTAATGTGTATGTCCAGTCTTTCATATATTGCAATTAGAGCTGCAAGGATTGGTTGATCTATCAACCCTCCAGTCATTCCTCTACAGGAATATATTCAACCCCTACTATTCATGAATCTCTCATTACTGTGCTGATCCATGTGTGTGATGGGCTGCCTGCAGGGTCACTCCAGTCTGTGACTGGTTGCCAAGTCTGAATTCTCTAAGTTGCTTTTCATGTTTAGTTAAGCTGCTGCTTTTTCTTCAACCTGCGTTTAAAGGTTTAAAGGTAGGATCCTATTGAATCTGCGCTGTGAATTATTATTCCTGAATGAAAATCGCATTTTTGAGACCTTTCCCATGCTCAAAAATGTATGAAATTTTGCACATTCATCAGGTCTAGCCAAAATTTCAATATTTTATGGGTCTCGCCCATGGGCGTGGCAAAATGGCTTGATAGCACCACCTATTGTGGCACAAATCACGCTGGGTTTCACCTACATGCACAAAACTTGGTAGGCACATGTACCATGTCAAAACCTACAAAAAACAGCCAATATCCTAAACCCAACAGGAAGTGAGATATTTTGACTTTAATCTGCAATTTTTGCGATTTCAAGACGTCATACTTTAACAAACTCCTCCTAGGTAATTCATCAGATTGACATGATGTTCAGTGACTCTCGTCGTAAGACCTTTGTAACATTAAATTGCGAAGCTTTTGAGTTTTTGTTGGAGGACCCACCCGTAGTAGCGCGGCGAATTTCAATCCTTCGCCATGAAAATTCAACTTGCTCTCATTCCAACACAAATTGTCCAAACTACCTCAACCTTTATGTGTCTCATATGCTCATATTTGTTGATACTCATAGCGCCCCCTTGGGGAAACAGGAAGTGTCATGTTTTACACTTTGATATACTGCCCATTGAATCTTGATCCAAACATGCACAGGAAATGCAGAAAAGTCACAGCGCATCATCAAGTTGTTAAAAATTGATGATGAATATGAACCAACAAGTGGCTATATGTCCATGATATATTGTCCAATTTTAATATCATTGTTAGTTTAATCTAAACTTCAGACCTATCCAACGCTAACATAAAGAGCTTTTGAGTTTTCATTGGAGGACCTCCCCATGGCAGCGTGGTGAATTTCCAACATTTGCCATGAAAAATCCAACTCGCTTTCATTCAAACACACATGTTCCAAACTGCCCCCAAACCTTATAGGTTTGACAAGAGACCCGCCCTGAACACATTTACATGATCATATTTAGTAATACTCATAGCGCCACCTCATGGTAATATGCAGAATTCTGAAAAAGGAAGTGGTTATAACTCTAACATACTTTGTCTAATCTTCTCAAAATATGGTCAGAGTATGCTTTACACCTAGGTGATGCTTTCCTGTTGAAATTGTGAGTTTCCGTTGAATGGTGTGGAATCTATAGAACTTTCAATTTTGATTAATGATGTGCTCTGATCTGGCTGTGACCTGACACAGACACATGTGCTTATTGCATGGTCTCTGCCTCCACCTGGTGGTCACAATTAAGAATGCATATAAAATTGCAAATCCGAGGTGCACAGGAGTGTGAAGGCCCGATCATCGCTGCGTGCAGCTTTGATTTCCACCTGTGTTTTATTTGAAGTGTTGATCCATAAGAAAATATGAAAACCATCTCAGTGTAGTTTTACATCTCCTCTCTCAGGCTTCTCTCTGGAGCTCTAGTAACAACAGGTCAGTGAGCCAATCAGAAGAGAGGAGGCTCTGAGCCTCTTTTCTGATTGGCTCACTGACCTGACCACTGACTGGCTCACTGACCTGACCACTGACTGTTTTCAGTGTGATCCAATAAAAATACAGCAGATTTCAGAGACACAGAGAAAACAAATCCTGCAAGGTTTGTTGATAGCTTAGTTGTGACATCACAAAGTTCCAGAAGTCCTGACGGCTGGTTTTAAGGCTCAGTCTCTGAATACAGGCTGTGTGCATTTCTCTGTGGACTGAGGCTTTGATACTTTCACAGTATTAATATAGAACCTAGACCTGCTTTATAATCAAACTACACATGGACATCTACCTTTATACTGTATGGATCTTGAAAAATAATTCAACATGGTGTTGATCATATAATAATTGACCCTAAGACAGTCTGCTCAACTGCTGAGCCTTTGTCTGATTTTTCCCCTTCTTTTCTGTTATATCTTAACATGAGAGGGATGAATGGTGTTTGGAGTGATCCATCAACCCTCTTAAAACCTGGTCTGGTCATGTAGAGATTTGGAGCCTGGCAAACTAGTGAGAAAGTAAAGATTTGAAGGAGTCGACCAGCAGATGGTGTTGTGGTGATGCTGAGAGCGACCAAAATGGACAACAAACAACAGGCCTTTAAATCCCACATTAGCTACATGAGATCTGGTTGAAATCACTGAGTCTGCACTCCCACTGTGCAGTGAGTCATCCTCAAAACACTTTCAAATACTTGTTAACAAGGACTGTTCTTTACTCTGTGAATGTTTGCGATTTAAATGGGCAAGCAATACTTTTTTTTATACTGTCATGTATTTCAAGTAAAGAGTTTGAGCTTCATCTGTGCTCACAGTTTGGTAACATTAGTGGTCATGGTCATGCAAATGGTGATCATAAAGACTGTGACTTGCGAACGATCTGAGTTTTAGTGTCACTCCTTGTAAACCCAAACCGAATTATAATGATTATTGTCAGACTATTAAAGGGAGGGCCACTGTCTGCTGTCCTCATCCCTCCCATAAACTGAAACCGAATGGCATCAACAGCCTGTGGTGCGGAAGAGAACCTTGGTTTGCAGGTCACCACAGTACAGTATGATCTAAGTGTGTGTTTGGTGTGCTTGAGTTCTGGCAGTCAGTCCTGCTTACCTGCCAATGTTCCTGAGCATGCATGGTCGGTCAGGGGAAGGAGGGATGTGTCTTACTCACAGAGAGAGAGACACATTGGATGGATACAGTCAGTGTATATACGGGACTTGAATGACAGAACTTTGAGTATGCAATTATTAAAATGCTGCAGGCTTTGTGATGATGAAACAAGAGAGTGATCGCTCCCACTCCTTCTCTAAACAGAATTAAACTAGCTGAAGTGACTTTGCTCAGCTTTCTCCAGCCTGAAACACACTCGTTGCTGGCAATAATTGCAGAGTTCTCTAGTGGGCATGGTCAGCAGAGCTGACTCACCTAAAGGTTCAAAAACTGGTAGGCATGTGTATCATATTTATATCTAAAAGGATACATGGAGCTATACCATAAACCCAACAGGAATTTATTTTTACGTTAACAAAAGCCTCATATGGCTCATCTTGGTGATGGCTACCTGTAGCTAGATGTGTGTGGCTGAAAAAGACATACATCTTAGTCCATCCCACATAACACCTGAGAATAAGAAGCAAGTGAAGGAAAGGATGATTGAATTAGTGAGGCGCAGGTGATTAGATTTGCGATGTGCGGGTCATTGAATTAGTGAGAGGGTGGCATGGTCTGGTCCCTGAACCATAGTTTGAGTAACCTCACTGAGAAGACTTGGAACATGAGACCCATCCAGGATCTTGCTCAGCACATATTGTATCCCTGCCATAAGTAAAGACAGCACAGCAGCAATACAGGTGTCAACACTGACCAGAGGGACGCTTGTTTCATGTCACCATGGTCTCCAAATGCAGGACATTTGTTGAGTTTTGTTCAGAATCATTAATAGGGAAAGCCCTATTAATGCATTAGGGTGTCACTCAGTTACTCCCCAAACTCGTTAGTCATGGAAGTCATGGAAACAACACTCAAACCACTTTGGCACAATGGTCCACTGGGAAGAGAAGCTTGAACATGATGATGTCGGTGCATAACTGACACCGCCCTGAAATGTAGTTCTTATAGCACCTGCTAAGAAGGTTTTTGCACAAGCTGAAACTGCTTCTTGAACTCAAACCATGTGATACATGGTGCCTCATACACCTTTGTCAATGTTGTGTCAATGCAACATTGACATTATTTTTCCGAGGAGGATGAGAGCAGAGAGCAGCTTTATATCAGTAGCAGGCTTCTTCAGATTTGGTAACTCAATTTAATTGGCTGCCACAAGCAGTGGAGCAAAAAGGAGTCAATCACATTGATCTAGTGTTCATGGTTTTGTAATAGAGGTTTTGGAAAATGGAAGATGAAAAACTGATCTAAATAATTACCAGGGAAGACAAAACAAGAACATCATGATCTGAGACTCAACATTATCCCCTATGTTCTTTTCTATCATATTTTATTATCTTGGCCTGGAGTACAAAAACAGTGGTTTATCTCATAACGGTGTGTTAGAGGTTTATGGACCACGCTTAGATTACCACCACCGACAACTCTTTTAATGACAAGGCCTCAATGGAGCCTCATTAAACAGTGTAACAATAAGGAGCATCCGCTGGTAAGTCTACAGTCCCAAGGGCTCACCATGTTTTACGATCCAAATGAAACCATTAATCACATTGTGTTGGGATGAATGGTTATGTAATGGTTATGTCATTTACATTCCCCATAATCTGCACTGCACTGAAGAGTGGGCTGTCCTGAGATTTAACCTTAGGTCTTGCATTATGAACTTGACTTTAATGAGAAGAGGACTATTTCACATCATATTTAAATTGATCAGGAATCTATGGAAGCTTAGAACACTTACCGAGGAAAAAATATATAGTTCCACATCTCATATTTCTGTATTTACAATCTTATGATCAAGTAAAAACTCTAAAAGTTAGGAGAGATTTTTCTATCTTACTGTAAAATAAAGTTATTGTATTATGAGATTTTTTATCTTGTATGTGGTATTTTTAGTTAATTTAATTATGATGTATACTGATTATATGTAATGTTGAACTCTTAAAAAGGACTATACCAGTTGTTGTCATGATTCTATCCTTTAAAGGTGCAGTGTGTAAGATCTGCGCGGAACTTTAATTTAAAATGTTCAAAAAATGAACCAACACTGTCAATAGTATGTGAAGGAGCCACAGTGATGATGTCACGACCAAGACCTCCATCTTTTGTATTTCAGAGATATCTACTGAAATGAGCATGCTAACCAACTAGCTGCGACCTGTCCCATGTTGTAATACCACTTTATGACACTAGATGCTGTGTGAGTCAGTGTAGTGTCTAGTCTGCCCTCAGTCCCACAAAGAAGAAGAGCCTCCTCCAGAGCTTGAAGTTACGTTACAGCGCCCGACTAGCATCACAGAAACACAGACATGGCTGAAGCTCATAGAAAGCGATCTGTATCCCAAAGGACTGTTCCTGACAAGAAACCACGTTCAATGACATGCCACATTCTCTGGGTGTCTTTCCACAGCTGGAGACAGCTCTGGGCGAGTAAAGACGTATGGTTTGATGTCGAGCTGCAATTTTTCCTTTAGACTGGTGAGTAACATTATATCAGAGCCACAATCATGTGCCTTACTTCACATGATTTGTTTTCTCACATTAATTATAAATAAAGCTAATGCTTTCATCACTTTCAGCTTAATCAGCCTAATATTAAGTAATGCATTTTATTGCATTTTAACATAAAGCATTATGATTAAGTTTATTTATTTATTAAGATAATGTTGAAGTGTAATTATTTTAAAGTTCCACTACAGACATATTTAAACTCTATAAAAATCCTCTGATATGATTAATATTTTCTTTTAACATGATTTTCAAACATAAAAAGTGAAAAAAGAAACTGGGTCTGAAGCTCATCTCCTCTGACTTCCTGAATGTGCCCCACCCACCACCTGCTGTCTCCAGGTGGACAGGTGAAAGAGCAGAGAGCATCAAGATGGTTACAGGAGGAAACATCAGAGAGACTCAGCCTCATGTTTGAGCCTCAGTCAATCATTATTTCACCATCTCTTTACAATTAAAAGTTAACCAGAGTGACATTAATTGCACTTAACAAACAGCAATTCATATCATCAGCATTTCTGGTGCAGCTGACAAACATCAAACATCATCAGACTTGCAAACAACTTTTCTCCAATAGACAAAGGACTTGAATTGAACATACAAGGCATATTGTGGAGATCTGCTCTTTATGGAAGCACCTAACCAGTATCTACGTTTTAGAAGTGGCTGTGGAAATCTGGCACACCGCTGTACTCTGTGTGCATCAACAATGTGAAGCCACATTTGAACACAATCCAGGAGCCTATTCTTCTTTTTTCTCCATAACACACTGGGCAAAGTCGTTGTAATTAAACATACTGTGACAATGACAGGGTCAATTTGAGAAGACTGTCTTAAAACCACTTCACCCACTGGACCATGATAACAATGCCTGTTTTAATTTGCTTGTAGAATATATTACTCACTGAGTTGCACACAGATGTTAAGTTGGTCAGAGAAAAGCACATTTGCTCATAGTCACCAGCAGATATTTTACTAATCACTTGATGAACACATTATGCTTTTTAAAATGCTTTTTCCAGCAATTATGAAATAGATTTTCTCATTAGGACTTCCTAATAAGGAAAGGTGAGGTTATAAATAAGCAGCAGCCTTATGCTATTTCCTCTTCACTGCTTTGACAGAAGATGGTGATTGTAATAATGTCAGACTAAATAAAATTCTTTGCACCAGTTCTTCTGTATTTACATCCAGACTACAGCAGCATTCTACAATGAAGCCTCTTCAGACTTTGTTTAGCTGTAACAAACAGCCATTAATGGGAGTGTGTGAGGTTTCCTGTAAGGTTAAACCGTCTCTCTGAGAAGACTGCATCTCCTGCACCAGTCACCGCAGCCCTGCCAGAACAAAAACATTTATTAACAGAGATACAGCACAAGAGCGAGTGTATTAAAATAATTACAGAGACAGAGCAGTAGCGGTAAAGGAGTGCAGGCCCTCACAGAGGACTTTTCCAATTAACTGACTTTAATGCAGCATAATGTGGTATTTTCCTCTCCCACTCTTCATAATGGGTGCCACCTGACTGCTGTACAGTCAATTAAAACATAATACAAATTGACTTTAGTAGTCAGCACTCAGTGATTAGGTTTCCCCAAGACAATTAAATTTGAGAGAGAAAGTGGAGAATGGTAATTCATGATCATTTTTTTCTTCATTTCCTGCTGTCACATTAATTTTGTTATATTTAATGGCATGTGGCTTGTTATGGCGGGTAGCTTACAGATGTTCATAATCATCTAGGTGTCTTGATTGTATGTACGTATATACACCAGGGAGGTTATTTTGTCTGTAGTGCAAATGTGAAATGTCTCAGGCTGTGTAGCACCACAACTGATGGGTGTAATAACCCCACGCTCATATGCACATTTCCACACAAACCCCCTCTGCTGGAGTTTTGTCTGTATTATCTGTTTGGCAGTGATTGAGTGTGGCAGTAAAAAGGCAGTGAGAAAGACACGGGGATGTGGGATGATTGCCGGGTGGCTTCGCGGAGAGCCGAGGTAATTTCCCTTGCCGCCAACTCAACTCTGTCGTTTGTCAGCCACCACTTGCGCCGCTGGCAGCTATTGTGCCAACAGCAGTCAATCACGCAGCTTATGAATCCGAGCCGCAGTCAATCGCCCCTGCTTATGAAACCGAACAGCAGTCAATCGCTCAGTGTAGGAATCCATTGACACATCTGGTGGTTCCAGCTGGTCACATGAATACCTAGCGGCAGGACATCCTGGAGGCAGGCAGAGATTAATCACAACAAATACCTCACAGGAAAGAGATGGCTCTGTTTGACAAAATAGTCTCTATATTCAGTCCATCTTGAAAATCACAGAGAGAAAAATACACAGATTTACAACCACAAAACCAAAATACTAACAAGTCTTAAATAATGATACAGTCTATATTATTAATTACATAATTGTGTTGATTAATTATCTCTGTGCTTGGACATGGTTATCCCTTGTATCTATATATTGAATGTGTGCTTGTATAGGTGATCAATGCATCAGTAATTGATTTTCACTTGATATGATTTCTTAAAGGTTCTGTACATGAGATTTTAAACAATAATACAGCACCAAACAACTGTTTCTATGTAAAGTCACAGCAAAGTCACACCCCTGCAATGTGTGTTGTAGTCTGAGCTTCTCTGGTCTGTGTTTTTCTATCCAGTCTTGCAGCACTTGCATGTTAGTGCATGTGAGCCCCTCCTGTTAAACCGTTGGCCCTCCCTACGTTTAGAAACACACAGGGACCCCCATATCATCTGAGATGTCACAGTGAAGTACGCAGAGTTCCAGAATTTCCTCCACTGAAGAAGAAACCACGTTTTAATCTAAAAAGGCCTAAAAGAAAGAGACCAGAGCGCAGGTGGACTAGACAAATCCTGGTCGGCCGGTGGACCACTAAAACATCCCAAAAGTTTTTAGTATAAAGATTAGTGTTACTGTGTGAAACACATGCAAGACCTGAACAGTATCTGGTATTTAATCCTATGATCTTCATGTTGAAACAGTCAGTGTTACCTGACGAGGTCAAGGTATCATCAATTGCCGGGTCCACTACTTCAGGCCAGACTGAAATCCATTCAATCAACTAATGGATGGATTGTAATTAAATATTTATTGTCACCAGTGGATGAATCCTAATGACTTCGGTGACTAGCACCAGCCGGAGGCTAACATTTTTGGTTTTTATTACAAGATGGATTGGTGTGCAATTTGCTACAGAAACCAGAGGGTGAAGTTCGGTGACTTTGGTGATCCCGTCACTTTTCATCTAGAAGCATCACTAGGTCAAAATGACAGGAAATCCAATGCTTTGGTTCAGGATCAAACACTGGCAAAACTAATAAAAAAAACATTTGTTGTACTCAGTGGTCAGTAGCAGTAGTACAGTAGTAAATTACCTGTATTGTCATTGTGAGCGTATTAGCATGCTGACGTAAGCATTTGGTTCAAAGCATCACTGTAGAGCGGTGGGTTCCCATGTTCTGGGAAATCTCGCGTCCACCACCTGTTACCTCGGTGTCGGCCTCCTCCTCCTCCTCCTCAGCAGCAGCAGCCTGCCTGTGGAGGATAACACTGGCCTGGCCGGCTTCCCGCTGCAGTGGTTGGAGGTTAAATGGATTCCACCCTGCTGCTCCCTTATCATAACTGTCTGCCATTCTGTCAGAGCAGACCGCAAATGCAATTCCCTAACCCTGGGGTAGACCGACCACGGCATTTGTTACATTTAATAAAGTGCTGACCTAAATTTAACTCCACACTCGTGCTACTTATGTGGTCCGGGGGGGGGGACCGGGGAGAGAGGCTGGTCCGGGGGGGTCCGGGGGGGGACCAGGGAGAGGGGCTGGTCCGGGGGGGACCGGGGAGAGGGGCTGGTCCGGGGGGGGGGGGTCGGGGAGAGGGGCTTTGTTTTGTTTATGAGTATTGTCTGAAGTGCTTGTAAATTCATCTAAGTCTCTTTGTGCCGTGGTGTCACACAGATGCTGAGGTACAGGCTAACAGACGCTAACATATGTCCCCTAAGGAATTTGTTGATCTCCTTCCTTTGCATTTACTGTCGCTAGCAGGTTTCAGTTTAGATTCAAAGTGAAATATCTTGAAAACTATTGTGTTTATCATTGGTACACACATTTATGCTCCTCACAGAATGAACTATAACAGCTCAATTGATGAAATCGCATACAAAACAATAACATTGCATTTTCATGTTACAGTCTGGTTTTCTTTACAATGAGCATCACAGATCTTTTACTGGAATAATATTGTCTTAAGTATTTAAGAATGTGCTTATCAGCAGATCTTTGAGCTTCAGTTACATTGTACATGTCTTTCATATGGTTTTAATTGTTTATTTGTTAAACCTAGATGCAGACTTCAGTATCAAGGTTTGATCATTTCCACATCTAATGACTCAGACTGTTACGGCTGCATAGAGTGTCATTTTTATAGTCAAATTATTTCACTCATGGAGAAAAAAAAATATCTATGAGTTTTAATAACTGACCAGGTGCAGTTTTACATCTATCATGGTCGATAGATAATAATTGTCCGGTACGTGGTTGTGCTGTGTATTCAGCACATTTGTGGTTATGTCACCTCTGAGAACGGCTCCTCTTTGCTACAATTCACAATTAACTCAGAGCCTGATCCTGCCATTTACCCTTCATGTGCTCTTGACTGCAATAGTAAGGAGAGAAACCTGAAGAGGAGATAGAGCGGGGGGCAAAGAGCTTCCACTCTCCCGTCTAGATTTACTGATGTGTCACGACTTTATGTGGTCGAAATGGAAAAGAGAATTGGGCTATGTTTACAGCACCATAAACCTTTCTTTTAAACCCAAGGACTTGGCCACCCTGAAACTGTAGCCCAGCACCCATAAAACTGAGGCTAACGCCGTCTTTTAAATCTGATGAAACATTTATCGATTCTTTTTAGATCTTGTTTTATTTGCTCCTCCTCCCCCACCTCCGGGTTAATAGAAGCGAATCAGAAGACAGCACTGATGCTGAGGCTGGTGAAGGTTTGCATGCTAACAGGATGGAAGAGAGAGAGATGATGAAACGAGGGAAGGAAGGGAAAGCTTGATTTGGGTTAAAATCTCTCGAGAATTCAGCTATTACAAACTGTTGTTTTGAACTTTCGTGACGTAATATGGATGATTGACAGACATTTTAAACATTTAAAGTTTAGCTTGGTGTCAAAAAGCAACTATATGTTTGTAGCAGGTGGGATATGCTAAATTATTTAAGGATTTAAAGTCTTATTCACAAATCAGGAATGCACAGCAGATTTAGACTCATTCAGGAGCCCAGTGTGCACGAACACCACAACCAAGACGCACAAGTAAGTTTTTAACAATTGTTACAACTTGTAGATGATTTGGAATAAGGGAAGCAACATTTTGCCAATGTTATCAGGCGAGTTCTGCCTTTCATTGCTTAGCAACCAAAACAGTTTACGAACACAAAACATAGGAATCACATGAGGCGAAAAACAAAGTGAAAGGGCGGCAAATCATAAAGCAAACAAAACAAACCCAGCCTCCTAACCCGACCAATCCCCAGTACCACAACAGAAAACAAACGAAAATAAAAACCCTACCTACAATCTTACCTGTCAAAACTAAATACACTCTAGCAGCCACCCATAAATCCTAGTGTTGCTAGACAGAAATAAAATAGACAGGAAAATAAACAAGTTAAACTAAACCCTAGTGCCCATGATCCCACGTCACCAAACTAGTGCCTCAAACGAGTCAACATCAATTAACAACCACAACAACCGAAGTTAACTCGAGAGATAATTATAACACAAGTCGACGTTTTCAACAGAGAGGCACTGACTGCTCAGATCAAATCACAGCCACCACTGACATTTCCACGAGGCAGCTTTTATCCGTTCGAGGGAAGGACCAGGCTTATGATTGGTGGCTGGGACCAGCTGCGCAACAGGGGAGGGACCAGCCGAAAACCAGGAACACCAGGGCACAGAAACAGAGGAGCGGTTGCAGAGGGAATGGAATCCACTTCCGGAGCAGCACATGACAAGTTGACCCGGCCTTAATTCAAAAAATGAAAGATTGCACCACACAATAAAACATAACAACTGTATTGAATGTTTTTTTTTCTTAAAAAACAAACATACACAAGGAATCCAGTTGATCCATGTGACAGTCACAAAAAACATTGACCTATAAAAAGGCTTCTGAACTTGAATTCAAATTCAAATCAGAAATCATCTTTCAGTCAAGGTTTATACAATAAAAGATAAAGCGAATCATTCAGCCAAAAAAGGATTAACAGAGATACACACAGGGCAAAAATCTAAATTTCAATACATGAACACACCATTTTATATTCATCTCTAATTGATCGCTAGCTGGCTTACATTGGCAGTTTCCCAATGGGAATTCTGCAGGTCATGCAAACCGCTATGCTAGCAGGAGCTATTTAGCGACTTTACAACAACAATGTGCAGATGTTTAACCAGAAGTGTGTGGAGAACACTGTGGGCTTCACTTCTGCTCCTGTCATGTGATGACCAGCCAGAGTGGAGAGAGGAACTGACCTCACCTATCCCTTATATTTATAATTTAGACTGAAATGGTATTAGTTTTAAAAATTGGTGACATGTTCACTTGTCATTTTCAGACCCCTTTACTGTGTCTGTAGAACTCAGCCTCAAGCCCCTGGTTCCTACTGAAGATGTATGATGATGGGGACTATTTTCAGGAGTGGAATAATACACATTTGCTGCATTAAAGAGTATTTATTGCAGCCGGGGTCAGTGAAGTAACTGTGTAGGTCCCCAACTAAAACTCAAATACAGAAATATGCATATACCCAGTTTAATCAGCTGTTTGTATATCAAATTATATGTCTGTCAATATGTGTGTGTGTGTGTGTGGCTCACTGATGTGTTTCCAAAAAGTTTAATTTCGCTTTCAACATTAATGAAAATTATTGCTGCTGTTTACACCTGATAAATCTGACTTGAGTCCAGATGTGTGACTGCAGACGCCCACTGCTACAATTATCATTATTAGTCTTATTGTTATTACTATTATTATCTCCTGTCTGTTTATGAACTGCCTCTGCTTGTCTGCTTCATCCTAGAAGGTTGCCAGGTTTATGGGCAACACACGAGGCATCACACAATGATGTTTCAAAATCAAAATGCAACTTCTCAATATGTAGAAAAATGCAAATGTATAATAAAAAAAAAAAAGTCATGTCCATTCGATTCATCTGTCTCAAGTCTAAGTCCAGTCCAGTCTTTTATCAGAGTTAGTCAAACAAGTCTCAAGTCCTCAAATTTGTGTTCTCTGGTTTCTGGACGACAGTGGAGCTGTGTGGTACGGAGGAATACGATATACTAGACTTATGATATACACACTATACTTATATACCAGAATGACCCTTTATCACTCAGAGCTTTCTATGACAGGTCTGATGTCATTATGTGGCTCTTTCCAGTCACTTGGTGTTAATAATGCATCCATCTCTTCCTCCTCCTCCGATTGATTCTGCACACACTGCACAATGCCTCTGATTTTCTTCCTCTCATTCTGTCTGAATAGAAGAGGAGACAAAATAGATCCGTCTGAGGAGGTTTGTTATGAGAAAGAGAGAGAGACAGGATCGGGCTGTTAATTCCAAACAACTTCAGAATGAGGTTTACTGCTTCAGACTATTTACATCCCCGGGTCTTCTTCCCCTCGTTCTCATTTTATTGTTACAACTTCACAGACGTAAATTTGGTGTTGCAGACACTAATAGCAGAGCTGTGGCTGGAGTCCCTGCAGCGAGTTGATGGGCGACTGTTGTTTCCTTCAAATAGACTGCTTGACTCAATTTAAAAAGTTGAGCCATTTTATGGATGATTGTTCCACTCAGCTTGTACACCGGGCCTCTGGAATATATAATTAAATAAAGATAAAGCATAAAATCTACTGTAAATCAATAAGCTCAGTATAAATCATTCCCTTGAAATATGTTATTATTTATTTTTCGCTGCTCTGCAGTGATAGAGAACGAAACAAGTGCTCATTTTCTTCAGTCGCCTTTCGAGAAGCCTTTCACTCTCCACTACAATGACTGTTCAGCCACTTCAACAGACCGACGGCGTCTGTCATTAAGTCTGAGTAACGCAGTTTACAGTCGCACTCAGCACCTCACGGATGCTTGACCTCGGTATTTGTTCAGCCCCGCAGAGAGGATCGTGGCCGTACTTGAGGGAATTGCCATCGTTTCATTTCAAAACAATGAACGGCCCATGAAGGGTGTGACCACATCTGTGTAACTGCGTGTCATGCAGTATATCCTCGAAGCACTTTTCATGGAGCTAGAAGGGAAGGCTGTGTCTGCTTGTTTCATTTCCGCGTTCTTCGCTGTGGGACTGAATCATCTGAGCGTGACGCAGACCGCATCCCTGCCGTTCTGTTGGTATTGTATCTCCATCTTTGGAGCTTAGTGCTAATTGCTGCGGTGCTTTTTTTTTGATGAGTGTTCTGGAGCGGTGAACATAAACTGAGAACAGATGCAGTCATCCTCTACATCGAGTCTCGACGAGGCCGTATGGAAAATCAGCTGTTGCGAGCATATGAGCTTTTCTTTGAATCAAATTGTTATGAATCAATCTCACAATCAGTTTATATTACTGATGCTGGACTAATACTAGAAACACCTTTCAGTAATGTAATACAATTAAACTATAATTACTTATTATGACCAGTCGACTTATCAACTTTGCTTCTCTATGATGACTCTTTAATCCTAATGTTGACTAGTCGCTGATCACGTGATCCACGACTGCGATTAATGATTAACGACACTAATAACATGGACGCAGAGAAGACAACAGGTGAGGATCCCGGTGGGTCGTTTCAGTGAACCAGCAGTGGTACATCAAGTGTGTGGAAGTATTTTACTAACGATGAAACCTGCACTACTGTCACAAGTCAATCCTGAAATACAACAAAAGTACAAGTGTCATGCACACTCATCTGAAAAGGCTTCTGCTAATGCTAGCTCACAGCAGACGCCCTGCTGTTACAGAGAAAAAGACAAATCACCAGTGTGCTGGTGAATTTCATTGTGAAAGATACTACACCTTTATCTGCAGCACATGGAGAAGGCACCAGAGAAATACTTGGCTACGACGTCCAATACGACAGCATGCACGGAAATACTGAGTGTCTCTAACAACTGACCTGTGGCCATCCTCTACCACAGAGCCATACATTACAGTAACGGCTCATTACAACCACCGACACATGGAAGAGGTCATCAGTGATTGGGGCAAAATGGTATTTTGCACAGTCCACGATGATGCCAGCAACATGAACTTAGCCGTGCGGCTTTTTGAAGACCTGGGGTGGACTTACTCTACAAGCTGCAGGCACAGATCTGGACTCAGTCAGATTCATCAGTTGTAAACAGCTGCAACAGTTTTCATTACTGTTGAAAGTAAAACTAAACTTTTCATGACCACTGACTTTAACTGATTTAAATGTGGAAACTGGAGCTGATCATCAGACCTGGTTTGTTTTTTACAGTTTTGTGAGTGAAACCTCGACCTCTACTTTACGTCTGGAGAATATCATTTGTAGTGTCTATGTAGCACCACAGCGCTTTATTTATGGTCTGTTGTTGTGACACATTTTATTAAATATTTATTTTATTAAATATATTAAAAAATATCCTATACAACTTATTTTAAGCACTCTGCAGCTTGTTTTTAACGAGCTGTGGAGCACTGCTGTGCCAGAATGTGGCAGCACTGAACTAATGCACCAGTCTGAATATTGTGATGTTTTTTCCTCATCAACTCATACAATTTATTTGAACTTGCTCTATATCCTTAAATTAGTTTGTGGTGTGGAATGCTCCCCGGTGTAGGTGAATGAGTGTAGGGTTAGTGAATGCAGCTCCAGGTCGTTCTGAGTTTCGTACTCTGTTATTTTTATTAGCCTATAATGAATCTTGTTTGATTCATCTACTCCTAGTTTCACATAGGCTGTCAGCTTGTTGAATGTTAACGGGCCACTGTGGAAGAAGGATACACAACACATGCACGCAAAACTAAATTAAATAATTCAAACATTTTATTCCTTTCTCCGACTGAAACAAAGAGAGGGAAAAGTCTGATGGGGAGTGACGACTGTGACTTTGGTACCAACTGCTTTTGTCCTCCTCACTCTAGAGCAAGTTTCCCTTGCGTACGTACAATTTCTGTTATTTTCACAAGCCAAACCATCCAATTTGATTCATACACAGATGTTCAGTAGAACACTTTTGTAGTTTTTGAAGTTAATTAAACGTAGAAGTTTATTCGCCATCAGCCTCCTGGCAAACTTTGCCAACGCTGACTCCACTGAGACATCGGCAGAGCCCGTCACTTTAACGGACGATGCCTCCGGGAAGATCCACCCAGAGTCCGCTGTCATGGTTACCGCCTGCAACATCAGCTGCTTAGGCTCCAGCCAAAGATCTCCACAGCACTGCACAACTCAAAGAAGCAACTCCATCTTCTGCTCCTGACTGGGTTGATGTTGAAATGACCTTTTAGTTAATAACTCAGTAACTGCTTAAAATAAGTGCACTACACATGGTCTGAACTCACTCTTCCCCCTTCGCCCAACTCCATCATCGGATAAGATCTTAGAATAGAGATCTTCTGCTGCAGTTACATTTTTATGGTTATCACTCTTTGCATTTTACCTGTTAGCTGTTAGTTAATAAACATCTTTAAATTGACCCAGTCGTTGTCCTGTGTCACTTCCTCTACAGTCAGGGGATGGTGCAAATTCTCAAGTAAAAGGTATTCACACAACACCTGTTTGCTTTCTCTTGCCTTGTGGTTTATTTTTCTTGTTTGTACAGCCAACTGGGTTGATGTTGGGAGGCTACCCATCCCCAGTGAGGTCCCCACACTTGATGCATGTGAGTAAGAGCATGAGTGTCGCTTGCTCCACGTTTGTGAGGTTTCTTCTGCTGCACCTGAGGTGAGGTCATGGTAAAGATCCTGGGCACCACCTCTCCTCAAGTGGCCTAAGCTCAGGTTTCCACATTTACTTTAGTTTAGGTTGGACTGCCATTTTAAATACATTAGCATTAATGAACAGTTTCAAGCCTTTGTACAACATCCCTTCTTTTAATCTATAAATGTAATAAAATAAAATAGTAAAAATGAAATAAAATAGTTTTTTATCCCGCCCTTATTTGGTTCTAGTCCCTCCTATTTAATACTTTGAATTGTTTTAATTCAACATTTTGTTCATTACAAAATAAGTTTCTGTCTTGTCAGTAACAAGTTTATGTATCTTACATTAATGTTCCAAACATCCAAGGTTGTTGAGAGTTTATCCTGGGGTGGTGTTGTTGGCCCTTTATCTTCATTTTCTCCTTACCGCCTTATTGGGGAAGAAGCATTATAGGATTGCTGTCTGCCTGGTGGAGAAGGCTCTCTACATTACCAGGGCTCCCTGGTCATTTTAAAGCAGAGGGATTAAATGCATGTTTTTTCAAAATAATACAATTTGGTCAAAGTGTAGTCCGCATAAGCAATGCAGATGTACATTCTACTAACCATAACCCTAACCCATGTAATGTGGAATGAAGTTTCTCAGTGATCTCTTCCTGCTTCTCTATCAGAGCACAGCTGACATCCTGCAAACCTATGGTCTGGCGAAGAACCATCTGCTTTACAGAAAAAAGAAAACAGCAGACAGCAAATAAATAATGTGTTTTTCAGTTCTGTAAGTGTGATTAATAACTGCAAAAAGATGGCCATACGCTAATATGTCCAGCCTTCTCTGTGCTCTGTGGAAACGAATTTTAAAAGGATTTTATATCCACAGGCGATATTGATGAGGTGGGGTGTCCTCCCGTTATTTCTTTACTGCAGTTCTTTTGATTTCAAGTCAAACTGCTCCTTTTTGACCTCTGTTGTTATAGGATATACAGCAGTGACTTCAGGGCCAGAGCTGGACTCTCAGCATCGAGGGAGCGCAGCAGACTCAAGGGCTAAAATTCATCACTTTCTAACAGCTCGTATATCCTGTCTCAACACAAATTGTCACTAACTGAGTGAAACAACCTTAAGTCTAAGAAAACATAGTGTGGAGCTGCTTTGACAGACAAGCTTGTTCTTGTTCAGCACTGACTGATGGTTCAGTTTGAGCGGTGACTGACAGCAACAGGCAGGTGCACTGTCTCAGTACCACGTCTTTTTTAGCACGGGAATAACAGTGTTAGAAAAACTGCAAGTTGATTTCCCTGAATGAGGAACCAAGAAGTGTTACCAGGATTTTGCCAGGATGTGGATTTCCTCCTCTTTGTCTCCAAATCCCCCTCACCTTGTTTGAGTTCTTGTGGATGTGTCTTTGTGCTTTATATTCTGCCCTGACTAGGATGCAGATGTGATTTCTAGCCAACAGGTTCCTCAATAAACATCCACCTCATACCTGAGGTGTCTGCAGCAGGGGCAGATGTTTTTGCAGGCTCCTATGTCGGGTCAGGTGCTGCAATTTCTCTGACTTTGGCTGCACATTCTGCTATCAGCCTTTTCACAGCATTCTGTGCATGGGATGAATTGCAGAAGCCCGTGGACTTAAAACGTGGATCAAATCAGACAACGGGCATACGTGCGTTCTCTGTGGTCGAACAACTGCCGCTCTCATCCCACGGTCGCTCGACACTCATACGACTGCAGCATAGATTTGCTGCCTGGCACTTTTCCTCCAAAAGGGAGTCTGTACTCCCTTTCTGGCCCTGAGATGCAGGCAGAGATAGATTATATCGACTCAGCATTGGCTGCAGGAATCATCTGCCCGTCCTCCTCCCCAGCTGGTGCTGGTTTCTTCTTAGTGGATAAGAAGGACAAGACCCTGACCACTGACTACAGAGGCCTGAATGACATCACCATTAAAAACCCCCATCAAGGTACCCCGTAAATTGTAATCCCATAAATCGGCCCCTCTCTTCATTGGTCCATTCCCTGTGTCCAAGGTCATTAACCCTGTCGCTGTCCACTTAATGTTGCCTAGATCCATGAAAGTGCACCCCACATTCCATGTCACCTGTGTCAAGCCTGCCAAAGAGAGTTCTTTGGTCTCCCCACCCCCGGTTTATGGATGGGGGACCAGTTTACACCATAAGGAAGCTCCTGGCAGTGCACCACCGAGGCCGGGGCCGTCAATACCTTGTGGACTGTGAGAGGCTACGGTCCCAGAGAGGTCTTGGGTGTTGACCAGCAAAATTATGGACCCTGACCTCATTCGGGATTTCCATCAGCATCATCCTGAGGATCCTGGGCCGTCAGATGCCGGCCATTGAGGGGAGGGTACTGTCACTGTCTGGTCTGTCCCGTCACATAAGGACATTTCAATATTTGTGTTTCCTGTTTTATTTTCAGTTCCTATTATTCTGTCAAGTTTCCCGCCTCTGTGATTGCCTGCCCCGCCCCAATGTGTTGCACCTGTGTCTCATTGTCTTCCTTCTCCTAGTGTATTTAGCCTGTGTCTTCCTTTCCTTCTGTGCCAGATCTTCTGCAACCGACACCTGGCTGCATTTATCGGCTCACAATGACTCCTGGCTCGGTGCACTGTAGGGAGAGCAAACTTTTTGTTTAGAGAATAATTCTGGAAACAAAATGTATAAATGGGGCCTTATAATCAAATGAAACACTGAAAATAAATGACTTCACATTTAGAATGAAATAAGGCTCTCTCAGCATAGTGTGAAAATAAATTGACATCAAGACAGAGTGTGGGCAATAGCTGATAAGAAAATAAAGCTGACACCCTGCACTCTTTCCACTGAACGGGTGCTGAAGTCATGCACAGCAGGCTAGCCAATATTACAAACAATATTAACATAGGAAACTAGGGTTGTCACCCATCCTGGTTTTCTTGGGATTGTTCTCTTCTTTGATCGACTGTCCAGGAAAATGAATATTCTTTCCTGGCACAATTGTCTTGGTTTTTGTGAAAATGCACTTTAGAATTCAGAATTTCATAGTTTCAAATAAAACC
The DNA here is from genome assembly GCF_021018895.1 of Seriola aureovittata. Lineage (NCBI taxonomy): Eukaryota > Metazoa > Chordata > Actinopteri > Carangiformes > Carangidae > Seriola > Seriola aureovittata. The sequence continues at coordinate 27,287,141 of NC_079370.1, forward strand.
TCATTTGTTTCCTTCTACTGCTGTTCTGTTTTCCTCCTGGTCATGTCCAATCATGTGTCTGTAAACATATGGAAACAGGTACAACAGTGCCCAATTTACCTTATTACCAAGCAACTCCACATCTACAACCCAATGTACTGGGCTGACTGGCCGAATGATTAGGGCGCATACCAAGTTGACGCAGATGCCCCAAACAGTGAGTTCCCGGTTCACATATCGTTCCCCCTGCTCTCTGTCCTTACATTTTCAGTCAATTTCTAATGTCCAATCAAAGAAAGAAAAAATAAATAAAATAAAAAAACACGAAACCACGTTTCACCAACATCTCAGTTATAACAGTTTGAACAGACAGACTGGAAATGTGGTTTTACAAAAGATATTTTATGATACGATGCAGGCTGCCATTAACACTGCTTACCTTCACACCGTAGGAAAAACAAACATTGAAGAAAGAGGGTTTCCTGCACAGACAGCATCTCAAAACTATGGTGTCCCAGAGTGGAAAAATATTAAAACTGGAATCCACCAGTAGTTGAGTCCCAGTGGATATTTTTGCCAAATTTGAAGAATTTCCTTCAAGGTCTGTTACTGAGATATCGTGTCCACAATAATGGGACAGATGAACAACCAGAAAACAAAAAAATCTCCAGCTCTGGCTGTTGCTTGTGTGGAGGTATAAAAAAAAAAAAATGGAAAAATGATCCACTTCACTTCCACTTGCCTTTCAGGGCTTCCATGCCTCAGGATCGATGCTCAATGGTAGTAACAAGTGAGCCACCAGAGACTTTGAAAAGCAAGTGGTTTTCTTTATATGGTTAACTTGGGGGTGTGTGCTTATGTAAATGAAATTGGTCGTGCACAAGCATATAGAGCGTTTGGGATTTATCAGTGCTAATGGGCACATGTACGCATGATAAATAACAGTTTTCTTGTGTGTCCTGCTGGTTCTCATGCGTAGATTTAAGCTCTTTTTACACACGGTTTGATAAACAAGGCCCCATGGCACTGCAACTGCTGCATCTTAATGGAATGAAGCCATTTATGTTCATAACACCTGCACTTTCCATGCTGTGATGAGTCAGGACATCTGCTGTATATGCTTACTGTATACTGTTGAATCCAGACCTGTGATTAACCTATTATAAGTTAAAAGTCCTACAGTGCTTTTGTTTGTAATTACCTTCATTACAAATTTTGCTAGCAAGTATTCTTTCCCTGTAATCGCTATGCAAATGTGACAGTGATTCAGAATGAAGAAATATAATTTGTTCCAGAAAGGGTGATTGGGACATTAATTATTGTGTGCTGTACAAAATAAGGCAGTCAAAATTGGGATGTAATTATTAACAGTCCCATAATAGACTGTTGTAATGACACAAGGTACATTTTGGCAAGGACTGAAGATAATTACACCATGGAAATACCAAGAGGAGGCCTGTTTGCACTAAACACAAACTTTTTATCTCTTTATTTAATATTGACCAGCATGGCTGTAGGGATAGCAATGTTGGTCCACCACTTTGGTGTAAATATCTCAATATCTACGCTGTCCAGATATTCATGGTTGCCAGATGATGTATCCTACTGACGTTGCTGATCCCCTGACTTTTCCTCTAGTGCCACCGTGAGGTTGACTTGTGATTTTAAAATAAATATCTCAGCAACTTTTAGATAGATTTCTATGAGATTAGGACATTCATATACACCCCATAATATTTATCTAGCACATTCCATCCATCCATTAGCCATACCACTTATCCTTTCAGGGTCATGGGGGGATGGAGCCAATCTCAGCTGACATTGGGTGAGAGGCAGGGTAAACCCTGGACAGGTCACCAGTCAATCACAAGGCAGAGATAGAGACAAACAACCATTCACGCTCACATTTACACCTACAGGTAATTTAGAGTTGCCAGCCGGCCTAACTACAGTGCTAACCACTGCGCCACTCCATCTAGCACCACCATCTCAGAATTTAAATTTGATACTTGGTTTATGAACATACCTGCAAAATTAATGACATTCTCATCAGTCTCAACTATACTTCCTATTTAGATAGCGAATATCAGCATGTTAGCATTATCATTGTGAGCATGTTAGCATTCTGATATTAGCATTTATTTTAAGCACTGCTGTTCCTAAGTACAGCTCCACAGGTTGATGACTCTCAAAGTCTGGATACACCAGGATTTAAAAACAGTGACAATTAGTGGCATAATAATTAAATTCCAATGGAATCAATGCAATTAGAGGATCCTCTGAAGTTGTCTTGTCAGTGCTGACCTTTGAGAGGAAGAAGTCCTAGAGAGCCTAAAATAGAGGAAGCTGTTGTAGTTCATTAGCTGCGATGCTACATTTACTTGAATTTAACTCTTCTTCTGTGTGGAGAATAGAAGGACAGGAGTTGATGTCTTTTGAATGAACTGTGTGAATTGTCCCGTTAGCAACTGTAGTGTGAACACCACAGTTAAGAATTTGCTCTTGTTGAAAGGGGGCACCAGTCTTCTGGGAGGATAACAAGAATTATTTAAATGAATAAAGTTATCAATCTCATATCAGAAGCTGTGACTTCTCCAATCAATGGATCTCCAGCCTCTACGTCAAAAGAACACAACAGGACAACAGCTGGGTTTAAATAAAGGAGTTTATTAACTAGACTACTATCTACAGAGTAAATGCAACATGAGAGCTAATGAGCTGAGTCATGAGTTGGCAATGGTGGGAGAGAATGTGTTATGGCTATACAGCTAATGATACTACGTCTACGAATGAGATTTGGTGTTTATGTATTGTTATATCATGACATCAACTCGGTCATGAGCAGAGTGTTAAGACCGGCCTACTGTGAGTTGTGCTGTAGCCGGAGACCCTTGGCTGGAAGCCAGGTGGCTGAGGTTGCCGTGGTAACCCTGGAGACATGGGATGTAGGTGGATTTTCCTGGAGGCCGTGTCCCGTTATCATGGTGACGGATTCCGCCGGTGTCTCAGCGGTTCAGCTCTGGTCGAGTTTTCCAGGAGACTTTCTGTCTCGGGCACTTTTGATTTCTGCTCGGCTTCTCTGCAGGAGGTCGTGCAGAGGTGTCTCTGCTGGTGTCTCTTGCAGGTTGATGCGAAATAAACTCTAATGCTCTTCAATTTGGCTGGATAACTTTATTATTATTATTATTATTATTATTATTATTATTATTATCAACAATGAGGTAATAGACACATGATTTTCCCTAGGGGGTAAATAAAGTATCTATGTATATTTCTATCTATCTATCAATCTATCTATCTATCTATCTATCTATCTATCTATCTATCTATCTATCTAAAGAATGATTCTTACTAAAAAATGTTGCATTGATTTAATAAAACTGCACAAGCAAATAAAAAAAACACAAACTCTCCACTACAGCATCTAGAAAACATGGAAATCAGAGCATATCCACTCCTGGTTTGTGCCATGATGAAATATGACAAATGATTTATGTCTGGCATTTATTATGCTATGGGAGGTAATTTGTTAGACCGCAACCGCACAGACGTCCCCTTTTGTAATTGAATCACACAAAAATAATGAATATCCTACTTTGTTTAGTCTGGCTGTTTGTCTTTGTTCTCCAATGTTTTGTTTGCTCCTCGAAATGAATTATGCCATACATTATGCAAGTTCCTTTGATTAAACCTGGGCGATAATTGTGCGAGACATTTCACTCAAGAACTTTTTGAGTTGTAAAACTGCAGAGAAAACTTTGTTGATATTTGTGTTTATTCCCCCTTTTTTAGATTCAAGGTGCTGATGGATACAAGTCATTGTTGATACTCTCTGTTTTTAGTTCTAAAATGTTTTATCCTGACAGTATGACACATGTAAATTTCTAAAAATTGGTCTTCATAAAAGCAATCTCTCACACAATAGTTCTTTGTAGTTAATTAAATATTTCACACAAACTGGCATTATTAGGGTTTCTGATCTCAGTCAGCTGTGGGTTACACATGGTGAACATAATGTTGAAAATATATGAGCATCAAGCAGCAACCTCCGGAGCTGAAAAATCAAGCCTCTAATGACCACTAGAGTCTGGCTCCAACAGTGAGTCAGTCCCCATAGACTCCCATGTTAAAATGTACAACTTTACAGCAGAAATTAACATGTTTACAGCCTGGTACAAAAACAGTTTTGGTCTCTAGAGCTAATTTCCTCCTTCATGACAACTCTTTATATAACTCACCTGTTAAAATTTTATTTAGGCTTAAAGTTATGGAGAATTGTGGGCGTAGCCTCTTCGAATGGCAAGTGAGAGAGTGTATGTTTGCCACAAACTAGCATGCACCAATGTCTCAGTTCCACACTGGTTGGTTGAGTCAGGCGGAGTCAGGCACTGCCAAGATGGCGATGGCCGAGCAGCTCACTCTGAACTTCAAAACTGCTCATCAGAAACAAAGAATGTCCAACAATCCAAATGACACGAGAGGCGCAGGGCACAGAACAGAAAAAGTCCAAGGGTACAAAACAGACTAACTGACACGGACTGAGGGAAAGACTTAAATACATAAGGGCTGGATTGGACACAGGTGAAACACATTAGGGAGGGGCAGACAATCACATAGGAGGCACACTGAAAAAAGACAGGACGTAAAACAAGCACGAGACGCAGAAAGGAAGTAATTTCAAAGTAAAACAGGAAATCAGCAAAAAATTCCAAACATAAACAGTCCAAAGAAATAGTCCCTTCAGGGCAGACAACAACACGCAAGCCACATAGAAATCTTGATGAGCAATGTTGTCATAATAGGAGATTCCTTCTGGGTACCATGAACACACAAATTAGAATTCATGCTACCCTGGGCAGTTGTTGCCAAGATATTTTGCTCTGAATCAAAGTGTTGGACAGGCACACAGCTGGTCGGTGGCCTAAGGTAACTACAGTTAAAACATTTCAGTCACAATTCTTTTAAACCTTTGAAAACACATTTAAAACATCTCATTTTTCACATGTGAATGTGAACTTATTGCATCAACACATTGAGCAGCACTGTCAAAGCTTTACATGCAACTGTTGCACTGTAACCAATTTACCAGAATTGGATTAAACAGAAAAAAACTCCTCTGTGGATAGTTTGAGATGCTATCAGCATTCAGCTGCTGTACAACATCACTCTGTGAGCTCTGCTGTGATTACTTTAATGCTATCAAAGCCTCACTCCTTTTGAGCACACTCTTAATTAGTACAACTTTAATTAAGAACTGATTCATCCAGCACTGACTGAGTGCTCAGCGCAGGGACGTCCACTTTCCTTCATGGCTGTATGTCTCAAACCAAGGATACAAGCAGAGAGAGACCCCTGCATAGGATGGCTGGCTGTCTGTTGGGAATGATTATATTCACTGATGATTCACAGCGAGTGTGTGTGCAGCAGCTTTAGCTTTTTGGTCAGATGACTGTACTCGTGTCAGGATTGGCTGTCAGGATCCCAGAAAGGCTGGTGACGGCTGCATCACATATCTGCTGGAGGGAGAAAAAATCTCATTAAAATTGACACAGAGATTATTAAAGCATTTTCAACATTCACTGTGATACTAGACGTCATTAATCTGTTGCCTGTCTCCTCCCCATCAGCTGTCAGGACAAACAAACAGTGGAGACGTGGACCTTTTCTGTAGTGTGTTTTCAATGTGTCATTCATTAGTAAATGTACTGAAGAATACAGGAAATTATAGAAAATCAATGCAAGTAGCACTGACAAGAACGGAAATGTTTCCAGGGGACACAAGAAAGTGATGAACCAGGCTGGGACATACTTGTTATTACTGCGCACCGGCAACAGCCAGAGCCGGAGCCATATTGTTTTTGGGTTGTCTGTCCACACATCCGTATGTCCATGGCATTCTCATTGGACACAATATCTCAGTAATGCCTTTATGAGACTTAATCAGATTTGGCACAAACCTTCACTAGGACTCACAGGTGAACCAATTAGACTTTGGTGGTCAAAGGTCAAGGTCACCCCAAAAAACATGGGTTTGGCCTTGTGAACATGATATCGCCTTGATGGAATTTCTTCAAATTTGGGAAAAACATTCACCTGGACTCAACAACAAACTTAAGAGATTTTGGTGGCTAAGGGTCAAAGGTCAAGGTCAGAGTGACCTTACATAACATGGTTTTGGGCTTGTGAATGCGATATCTCTGTAACGCCTTGAAGGAATTTCTTCAAATTTAGCACAAACATTCACTTGGACTCAAAGACGAACTACAACAGCATTAATTTTGGTGGTCAAAGGTCAAGGTCAGTGTAACCTCACAAAACACTTTTTAGCCATTACTCAAGAATTCACATGGCACAAAATTTCACACAAATGGTTCATATTTTCTATGAACCTGGATAAACAGGGATGTAACCTGAAACTAGTTTAAGTGGAGGAGGCAGACGACCACGAGGAGATGATTTTAGTTATTCAATGCTTTGTGACTTATGAAGTTAAAAGCTTTGAAAAACAAGGTCCAACTCTAATGCCCACCCTCATAGAATCACAGACTTTGAGGCGTGTTCCCGGTAAGTCCATGAGGGCAAAGTCCACATTCCTACAGACTTTGCCTGAGGGAGTTACCCACCATTCATAGCAATGTGATGCTTGTCAGGGTTTAGAGGTAAGTAGGACCCAAATGTAGCCAGCACTTTGGGGAACGGTGCAGACAGCTTTATTAACCAAATTACAGACATGAACAGACAACGTGAACAAACCCTGAACTAAACAGACGAACCAACCCAGACAAAGGGGAGCACAAAGACTATATAGACAAGGGAGGCAAGGGTGATTGAACACAGGTGAAACACATTAGGGCGGGGCATACAATCACCGCAGACACAGGACCAAGACAGGAAGCAAAAACACTGACACACAAGGAAACCAATTACAAAATAAAACAGGAAGTGCAAAAGTCCAAAACAAAACTAACAAAAAGTGTCTGCCATAGCAAACCATGACAATGCTAAACACAGGGTTAACATAGATACCAGGGGACATCTGGAGGTGTTAAAAAAATGGTAACCAACTGCCAGAGAACAGGAAAAAGAAGAAAATAGAACAAATATGTTTAGTACAAAAGCATGAGTTATGAGATATCTATATATCTATATATCTATATATATATATATATATATATGGAGATAGATAGATAGATAGATAGATAGATAGACAGATAGATAGATAGATAGATACTTTATTCATCCCCAAGGGGAAATTCATGTGTCCAGTAGGTCATTGGTAATAATAATAACAGTTAATAGTAAATAATAAAAAATAATAATTAAATGACTCCACTTCCTTTGGCTGAGGTGTTGTATAGCCTGATGGCAGTGGGAACAAAGGATCTCCTGAACCTCTCTGTTCTGCAGTACAGTGAGATGAGACGTTTGCTGCAGCTGTAACTTCTTCTCTGTCCTGCCAGAATGTTGTGGAGAGCATGGTTGGTATTGTCCAAGATGACCTCCATCTTACATTGCATGCATCTTTCCACAACAGTCCTGAGTGAGGCCAGACTCATTCAGACCCAGCCTTTTTTAACCAGCTTGTCCAGTCGCCTTGTGTTCATGTCTGAGATGCTGCTGCCCCAGCAGACTGCAGCATAAAGAACCTGAGATTCCTGAGGAAAAAGAGCCAGCTCTGCTCCTTCAGGTAGATGGCATCTGTGTTCAGGGACCAGTCAGGTTTACTGTCCAGGTGCACACCTAGGTATGTATAAGTGTGCACCACCTTATGGTGGTAATGTCAACTTTACAAGAAAAAATAAGTTTACATATTAATATAAACACTGGCCTGAACTGCCCATAATTGGCTGATAAATGATAAAAATGATAAATTCCAAATGTGCTTTAAATGGATCTGATCGATCATTATATTTATGTTTACAGACGCAGGGTGAAGAAAAATCAAAAGGTGAATTTGCTGAGAAACCCTGTCCAAGGTGCAAAGTTAGACACGTAACATTTATATTATTTAGTCTCCTGTGCCCATCACAGGACCTTTCCCTGAAACCCTTTGATGAACTCAGAAACTTTAACTGTGTTTCCAACCAAAAACCAAGATCTAAATTTGGTCCCATAGTTCATGGTACACAATACACGGAAGAGGATTAGGGCCACGTGAATTTTAATTTGACTTATTTTTTTAGAATTCTGATTTTAATCTCAGAATTCTGACTTTCATCTCTGTATTCTGATGCTCTTTGGATGCTCTGGAATTACTTGCTTAGGGCCCAGAATAACAGGGGTGGGGTTTAATGTAGTGAATGTTGGTATAAACTCACAAGTTAATAAAGCTTTACTAGGGCCTTAATTTTGAAAATTCACCAAAGATATTGCTGCAGAGACTATACTTTTAATCTCAGTTTATGCTCCAATTACATACCCAGTACCTGGAAATCTGTGGAAACTGTTTTATTAAACAGTGGGGACCCTTCTGACCTGAATACTGACCCATTTAGAGACTGTCTGTTATGCCCAAAGAACTTAAATCCCCAGTTAATGAACAACTTGTACAGCTTTTATCTATTATTAACATTCTCAGTGAATTTTGATCAGCCTTTACATCAGGGCACAGTACCATAACAGGAGCTGTGCCTGTTACAAATTATATCATCAACTCTCTAGATAGCAACACTGTGCAGATCTATATGTTGATTTGTCTGAGGCATTTGACTCTATAGATCACAACCTGCTGTTACAAAGACTTTGCTGTATAGGGCTAAGTAAAACCTAAACAATGATCTACACAAAAGAACTGTACCTCAGCCTGACTTATAGTGAACAAAGGTGTCGTGCAAGGGTGCATCTTATGGTCTACTCTTATAAAAGACAGGGAATAAATCCAACTGAGATACATTTTTATGTTGATGACACAACTATTTATACAGTAGCATCCTCTTTGAATCAAGCCATACAGCTCTTGCAGGATGTTTTTATTCACTTCAGCTCTCGCTGCTGAAATTAAAACTGGTCCTGAATCCTAATAAAACTAAATTCATGAACTTCACACTTCACCCTGTCTCCGGGAAAAAAGATTTCAAGATTTTGCTGTAATTCACATGTAGCTAAGTGAATGACTGTGTCTAAGCACAGCCTCACAGAGCTGCTTGAAGAAGGAATGTGGAGATGAAAATGCAAACAGGGACTGGGTGAAGACACCTTTATTTTCTCCTGGTTCTCCTCAGTTTCTGATAATAAAAGGTTTTTTATTGAAAACAGCATGAAGCAAGAGTTCGTGTTTGAGCTTTAAAATATACACTGAACTCATCTGTGCTCTGTCCAGTTTGGATTAAAGTGCTGTTAAATGATAACGTTCACATCATAACTGTGTCCTCTACAGCCACAGTGCACACTGGAAGAATAAAAATAGCATCATTTTACTTTGTTGAGTAAAATTACGTCATTGCGTGTTAGGTTTTCATGACAGGATTATTTCCTCACAGTTGCCAAGCAGAAGCCTAAAGTTTTTACCCCCACTAGCAGCAGGACTCCATGATGACATTGTGGGTCCATTGGTCCACCACTTTGGTCCAGACAGCTTGATACAGAAAATGATTATCTACGCAGGGTGAGTTGTAACATCTTTGGGCATCAACCAAGCATCAACCTCACCACGCCATTATTGAAAAAACCAAAAGCTGCAGTTCCTCTAATGACCACTAGCGTTTACAGCAGAAATAAACATGTTTACAGCCTGGTACAAAAAACAGTTTTGGTCTCTAGAGCTAATTTCCTCCTTCATGACAACTGTTTATACAACTCACCTGTTTACATTTTATTAAGGACTAAATTCATGGAGAATTGAGGGTGTGGCCTCTTTGAGTGACAGGTGGGTGAGTGTATGCTTTCCACAAACCAGCATGAACCAAAGTCTCAGCTCCACACACGTCCCTCCTCTTTTTCCATTTTTGGATTAGCTGGGAGTAAGGGGCGGAGTCAGACAATGCCAAGATGGTGACGGTGTAGCAGCTCAATCTGAGCTTCAGAAACCTGTGTGTGACGTCACAGAGGCAACACCCATCTTTATTTTCAGTCTATGGGACCAACTGACCGTCCATCTAACTCCATCAGCTCACATTATAGTTTTGTTGAGCACTTTGGTTTATGACCAACTACCTGCCAAGCTCATGTACTAATCAGCAAATGTTGGCACGCTAATATGCAAAACATATACATTGTGGGCATTGTGCCATTTTTGTGACTTGTCCCAAATCTAACTTGAGGACACAGTGGCGTCCTTCACAGCAGCTCATGTCGTCTTTCTCTCCACCCAGGGTTCAGATCACCTCTCCTTATCAGACCCTTTTTCTATCATCTTCCCCTGGGTGCCAGAGGGGACATCTTTATTAAAATGGATTGCAGTGTTTGCTCAGGGGTGGGTGGTACTTTCTGTCTTGTGGACTTGAATGGCTATTCCCAGCCGCTGACTTATAGCTGCCTGCCTGGTAATTAGGCTGGATAATAGCCCGCTGTGAACAACCAGGGTGCTTTCACAGCCAGACTGTGTGGTGTGTTGCAGTGTACAGGTGTCAAACCCAGGGACTGTCAGTGAGAGCAGGTCAACAGCAGGATGTGACGGGTGCTGCTTCGAGCCACCACTGCAGGGTGGGACTGGAGCGCAGCAGAGTATGTGTGTGTGTGTGTGTGTGTGTGTGTGTGTGTGTGAGAGAGACCTTATGATTGAACGGTGAGCAGGTTGCATGAGTACTTTTGTCCAGCCATAACAATGCGCTGTATATGGAAGTTCAGTACAGAAAGGACACAAAATGAACTCTATAAGACATGAGCAGTTTTCAGACCGTAAGAGCTGCATGATGTCGCACGCTTGACTTGATTACTGGGGCTGACTCACTTGGATGAGTGACAGCAGAGGAACCATGTGCATTGTAGTTTTGATCATCTATTATCTGTTAAGTACTCAAACAAAATCCATTAACAGCTTGGCAAGTCTGACCAAATCCAAAAACTCTTGTTTTGCTCTTCTTTCAATAAATCAAACTCTCTCTCTCTTCTGCCAGAATAGGCTGAAAGCTGCTGTTATTTGTGAACTGCTGAGCAACTGTGAGGCGTTTGTCTTCTGCAGAAGATTTATTATGTATTGTCCCTGAAAACGAATGTTTTGTGCCAGTAATCAATAGCTTTAAATTTGACCATTTTAGTGTCTGAAAATCCAGTCATATTAAATGTTGTTTTTTCTTGTCGACGTAGAGAAGCACTTCTGCTTTTCTTTTTAAAGATCCTCATCCCCACCAGAACAATAGGATCTTAAATCAGTTAAAGCTCACCATCTTCCTCTTCTTTAGTTTAGCAAACAGCAGCATTGTGCATCACAGGCATCATTTTTTATTATTACTGTTATTTTACCACAAATCCAATGAAAGAAGTGGCTGACTGAAAATACACACAGTTACAGGGACATGCAAATTTTGTGAAAGCATCCTTCGGGAACCTGCAGAGCTGGATTAAAATTATTGATCAAAATCAAAACAATCAAAACAAGAAAAACTAAATGACCCCCACTGCTCCCACTAGAAAGCCCTGCAGTCCCACATGATGCACAAAGAAATAGTCCCCTCACTGAGCAGGTCCCAACACTTTTTTTTACAAAGACTTTTCCAGCTCAGGACCAGTCTGCCAGCAGGACTATCACGGTCAACCACATTTTGAATCTGCTGCTTTTATTAAGTTAAGTTTCAAACAAACTGTTCAGTTTTCTGAAACATACATTTTAGAATTTTACTTAATAAAAAAAAAAAACAGAAAAAACTTCTGAATATCCTTTCTGGAACAATGTACGGAATTTATCTTACATAAATTTCTGCATTCATACACTGCTTTAGCAGTTCTCTATCTGACTATGGTGATGCCAATAAAGCTATCTGAATTTAATTATTATTTTACGCTTTGCACCCTGTAAAAAAGGGTAGACCTCCCCACAGCAGGTTCAGTACAGCCAAACCCAGAGTGGAATTATTCTCAGTTATACTGGTTTTTGTACTTACAGTGATTTAATACGGAATAATAGGAATACCTGTGTGATCAGCTACAATATGTCAGCAGTGACAGTGAGTTATCCCACCAGCTGCTCTGTACCAATCAGTCATGGTCTGAATGTCTCAGTCTATCTGAGTATTGTTGCTGATCATGTTCATGGCCACAGTTCACCATCTTCTCACGGCTCCTTCCAGCAGGATCATGAACTTCAGTGACCTGCTGACTAACCAGGTCTGTGGTATATCACATATACTATATTTGATTAGATTAAACAACCCTGTAGCTCTACCAGGACCCTCACATCCATATCTACTCACTACATCTGATGGAACATTTATTAACCAAAGTTATTATTATTATTATTATTATTATTATTATCTTTATTTTTTGCAATGTTATTGATGTTGTTGTTATTGGTCGCTGTTATTGTTGATACTATCATAGGTTCTCTTTAACTATTCATTACCCCGATTAACAGCGTTGTGCCAGTTCAGACCTCAGCAGTAGCAGATGCGTCTGTACCGTCTGTACAGCTAGCACCAGCCAAGCTGGGCCGTGTCCATGGAGACGTCATGCAGCGTGCCGTAAAACTGACATAAAACCTGAGCTAAAACTGTCGTAAAATGTGAGCTCACGTTCACGTTCATCATTTGTAAATTGGTTTGTTCAGTTCAGCGTTCACTAAAAATATGAACGCGCTCATGCCCAACACTGCTAATTAATACATAATATACCACAGGCTATAACCCTATAACACTATCCAACTGAACTGACATAACTGCTTGTCAAATTGTGAACCCCTGTACCCCCCCCCCTCTGTTTGCTGATATTTTGACTCTGTTTCAATCTCTGTTGAACAAACTCCATTGTCTTGTTTTTAATTAAAGAAAAGTTCAACATGACAAAAAAAAAAAAATCAAAGTTAGAACATTTATTTATTAATTTCTTGACAGTGTCAGAGGTCAGTTAGTCTGTGCGACAAATAAAAGACTTATTATTAAGAAATAGGACTTCAAGTTGTCATTGCTTTAATTGGATGCTACAAGTGATCTTTCATATGTTACAGTATAGTATAATGGCTGACAGAATAGTGTAATAGAATAGAATCAATTAATTGATTTATTATTAGTGAATTAGTGTTTTATTATTATCATTTTAATTATTATAATTATTAATGACTAACCTCCATGAATGCTAGGCTACACAACAATAAGACGAAATGAGTCCATTGGTTATATAGTGTTGTGGACATGGACCCCACCCCAGTGAAAACAATGCTCAGTGTAACTTAGGTTGAACTTAATATCTGAACTCTCTCCTTGTGTGTGGTTGAATGCAGCCCTCATTAGCAGTCTGACAGCCTGGCACTAATGTCTAATTGGTTTACTGTGGGCTTTAGGTCACAATAATTGACCTCACACCAACTCTCTCTCACAAAGCAGTGACTTCTGGCTTCATTAGTTCTCCCTTTGAAGCACAGAGAGGACAACTCTCCTGACCCCGGGAGAATTGGCTGCTTGATTCATACAAATTGATGTTTGGCTCGCTGTCTGTTTCATGGCCCTCACTAACTCGCAGCACTTTGATCATTTTTCAAAGCGATAGGCTACACAGACACATGAGTCAAAGCTTTTACACAGCCGCTGGGATTCAGTAAAGGGGGAAGCACTCAGCAGAGGCAGTGGCAGTTAAAGCCTGGTGAGTGTACCTGATCACCACGGCAACATTACCTTCATCAGAGAGCAGATGCTAATGATACAGCGGGGAGCTTCACCCCAGCAGGTCCACGCCGGTGTCCTCTGATTGGCTCTGAACCCACACAATGAATAGAGTGACAAATACACTGCAGCGGTAAATGTCTCGGCAACAGGCTTTGCTGTGCTGCATGCTTTCACATGTATTAACTTAATGATGGATGCCATACGGAGAACAGATTCTAATCCAATTAGAAGCATCAATTAACATTTATTAGGGAGCAACCTAACAAGTAACTCAACAGCAGCTGAGAATGTAATTTTAGTGATGTTATACACTGGTTGACTGAAGGCTGTGTCAGTACAAGGGGGCCAGAGGTGACTGCAGGGGTGGAGTATAAACTGACTGGGCACAGTCTACTTCCTGTAGCGTGAGTGAGCTCAATCAACTCAGCTGCAGAGCTGGTCTGTGTTTTTACCAGTGTTACCTTCAATGTGTCCGACCGTTTAGTAAAACCTAAACACACTGTATACTCATCCAAACATGCTGTTCCAAAACAAACACAAGGTTAACTCTCAGTAATGTTTGATGAGGACGTGGAGGGTGATGGGTTCAGGTGTGTGGGGGGAGGGTCACACATGAAATACCTGATAGAGCAACTCTTGTAGAGAGATCACAATTTTTAGTTATTTGTTCTAATGAGAACCACAGACTTGAGATAACCGTTAGAGAATGAGGGTTTCCATGTTGTCAGGAGGTGAAAACAAGTGGAAACTTAAAGGACAAAAAATATGACTGCTGAGGACATGACTTCTTTTACAGTAACAAACTATATGAAAACTATAGTGTCAGTGTTTATATGTAAAAATCAAATAAAATACATCCTCTTTGGCAGCAAGAACCATAAAAGATTTCGGGAGGTTCTTAGAATAAAAAAGTAAAACACGCCATGTGTCCCAGTAAAGCCTTCGACCAATTAGGACAAAGCTCTGTCGTCACAGAGGTGGTTCGTCGGGACAGCTGGAGGAGAAAAACTGCAGCTACAGTCGTGCTCCTGTGATGTTTTAATGTCATGTGACATGGTGAGGTTCTGCCACGCCAGAGAAAGTCAGACAAAATTTCTAACCAGCATGCACCATCCAGCTACCCTGGTCCAGCAAATAATGGCCACGCTTCATACTGATGTTGTTTGAAGATTAATTTTCTCTCTATCTCACTCGTTAGACGATAACATCAGAAGACACAGAGAAAACTACAAGAAAATAAAAACATAAAAGTTAAAGACATGCGTCTCTCCGTCGTTTTAAAGTCTCCTTAGTGTCTGTAGAAACAGCTCAAACACGTTGCACAACAGAGTTCAAATCAGATAAAAATACGGGAAAAAAATAAAAGTACATTAACTACATTATAAACAAACATAACAAATCAAACACAACTGTGCTCCTCTTGAACCATGTGCAGAATATAATCACTTTGGAGATGTCTATCTTTCCTTTGTATCCATGGTGATTCATCACATCATTTTAAACTGGTATATTTTAAACAAACCTTTAATCAGTTTTTCCTTTTTTAACAACTTTCATTGTGTTTTTAATCCTTTTTATCAGCTGTATGAACGTAGATTATCATGAATTCACCATGAAACCATATGAACTATATAAGATGCACGTCTCAATGAAACGTGTCTCTTAGACAGTTACACACCACGTAACATGCAATTATTTCTTTACCACTGTTTTCTTAGTTTACAATATGAGTGTGGCTGTGCCTCAGAAGGTCAGTGGTTCAATCCCCAGCTCTTCCAGTCCGTGTGTGTGGAAGTGTCCTTGGGCAAGACACTGAACCCCAAATTTCCTCTGATGGCTGTTCCATCAGTGTATGAGTGTGTGTATGTTTGGTAGAAGCGCTGCATGAAGGTGTGAGTGTGAATGGGTGAATGTGGCTTGTAGTGTAAAACACCGTGAGTGGTCGATTAGACCAGAAAATCTCTCTATGTGGGTGGAGTCCATTTACAATACCTTAGAATCTGTCCTTCCATTTTCAGTGTCTACTTATAAAATGACAGGATCCTATATCCCAGCATGCACTTGACATGAGCCCCCCTGGAAAAACTGCCATAGATCATTATGGTAAATTTCTCACTAAATCAGTTTCAACAAAAAGCACCATAAAAGTAAAAATGTAAATCTCTGTACAATCTGTATCTGAATACTATTTGGTGGTGTCAGTTATATACACATGTGTGTCCTCTATTAGTCTTGTTATTCGCAGCCTTATGTAAAATGGTATAAATCCAAAATCATCTGCATTATCTGTTAATGTGTTGATAAATTGAGTCAAAAAACAAAAAAAATCATCATTTAGTGTGTAAAGTGTTAGAAAATATATTGAAAAATGTCTGAGAGGAAGTTTAGTAGTTTCCAGTGATCTAAAACAGGGACGAGCGGCAGATCCAAGACATCTGAGAAACTGGAAACAATGACTTGAAAACCAAGGAATCCCTCACACTGTCCATCACTTGAACTCATGACATGTTGATCTTCATCAGACTGTATGAATTCTACCTGATGTCTGACGGTGTGCAAGATGTAAGACCCTTTCTGAGGTTTCAACCTCCTGAAAAGACTCAAATTATTATATCAAATAATCACTCTATTAGCAAAAGTGTTTTCTGATGGAGTCTTGTCAGTAATTGTTCAGTGATGGAAACAACAAAACGTTTCCTGGTGGACAGCTGCTGTGGTTCTTGTGAGACATGACTGAAAGAATATGTGCAGGGTTAAGGATCTAGACAACTGTGCCGAGAGTCTCTGAGAATGTGAAGCTGTAAAGTTTGATATCAAAGTGATGAAAAAGACAAAAAAGGACCTGAACCCTGTCCCTGGACCTGATCCTGGTCCTGGACCCTGTCATGTTATTGTTATCTTTATTATGACTACTGACTCTCTAATGCCAGAATAGTTCAAAACCTTCCTTCCTCTTCCTTAGAATAAATCTTTCAAAAGAGCTGCTGGAACTTCATTGAAGCTATTCATGAGGCGTACTTCCACTCTGCTGACTGTTAGCAGGCCTGTCAGCCAATCACAGCGTCCAGTCTCCAACAGCCCTCTGCTGGAAATCACTTTTGACTTCTCTTTTGCAATGGAAATCAGACTGGAGTAGAACTTAAAGTCACCTAGCTCTGCCAATGAATGCATTCAGGGGGAAAATGGGAACTATCATTAAATCAGTGTTTGCTTTATCCCTTCAGGGTTTTTGTAAGAGTGTGAAAATGTTTATGACAAATCCTGTTTCTTTGTGTGGAGGTAAGAAAGGCTTGCTCTCTGCAATCGCACTTCTGCAGTTTAGCGGGGGCAAAGAGCTGGGAGGGGCAGCTGAGGAAGAGGTGCTAGCCAGGGGATTTGCAGTTCAGAAAAGACAGGCTGCTTCAAAAGCAAAGCAGTGCCATTGTCAGAGAGTAATTTCATTTCATGAATAAGCGCTTGACTGCTCACAGTGACAGGCTGGCAGACAGGATGAGGACTTCACCAACCAATGACAGAATGTCATTCCTGCTTCCAAAACGCACAGACCAGGAGGACGGGGCTTATGTGCAACAAGCGAAATCTGTGCCACCCCGACAGATGTTCAAAATAAAATGTGAAAGGAAGATGACTGTGTGGAGTCGACTTTGCCTCCTCACAGTGGGAACCATGCTGACACTTGCTTAGGGTGGGGGTAAATTTGTGGAGGTTACTTTTCTCTGGTGAGTAACTGTTGGGTTACAAATGGCATCCGGCAGAAAGAAAGCACATCAGCCAAGTTCTGCAACAGCTCCACTTCCAAAGAGATAAGAAGAAAACAAATGACAGTAAACGCAGTAAAAAAAAGCTCCAACATACTGTCTCTACAGTTTATAGGCCACTGTTCCACACGCATCAGCCATTTAGTTACAGAAGGTTACAATAGACATGTACTGCAGAGAGAGCTTACCTCAGTATGAGGTACATTTACTCAAATACTTAATTATGCTACTCTGAGCTTCTCCTCCGCAACATTTTAGGCAAGGTTCAAAGGTCAGTGTTTATTTATTAATTTGGTAGCTATAGATACCATAAAGATTTTACACACTAACACCAGGACCTGTTTAACCTGATAGAGGGCCCATTGACTCCCTATTCAATTACACCCAAACACAGTCCACAAGTTAGTCTGTGATACGTTGATTGGACGTTAACTTTTTTCAGGAACACTAAAACACTAACACTAAAAATACATGGGTGTCCATATCCAAAATAATATATGTACATATATTGAATTCCCATATATGACATATACGCACATATAAAATAAAAGCACATGTGAAAATTATAAATGAAACCTTTTAGAAATGAGAACAACAATGTCATATATATATATATATATATATATATATATATATAGAGAGAGAAGCTCTCAGACTAGCTGGTATTTACAATAATGTCAAGTACACTGCTCAGAAAAATTAAGCGCTTAAATCACACATCAGATCTTGATGAACAAATTATTCAAGTTGAAAATGTTTACTGACGTACATTGTATAATTTGTTGAGAACAAAATGACGTAACAACGGTCATTGGAAACCAAATCATCAACCCACTGAGGGCTGGATTCACAATCACACTGAAAATCAAAGTAAGAAATTGAAATCACAGGCTGATCCAACGTGTGAATTTCATCACATCATCTCATAATCTGACTCAGCAGTATGTATGGCCCCGTATGCACTCCCAATAATGTCTGGTCATGCTCCTGATGAGTTGGCGGATGGTGTCCTAGGGGATCCCAGACCTGGATCAGGGCATCAGTGAGCTCCTGGACAGACTGCGGTGGTACTTGGTGGCGCCGGATGCACCGATACATAACGTCCCATAGGGGCTCAACTGGAAACAGCAGTCAGGGTACTGCTGGCTATGACATGGAGGTCTGTGCGACCTTCCAAGGATGTGTCTCCCCAGACCATCACTGACTCTGTAAGGCTCTGTCTCTCTAGAAGACACAAGACAAGATGGTAAGTGTTACTTTAGTTATTTGTGACATTGAGAGGTGATAGTGATGGATCATACTGCAGATCAGAAGTAGACTTTATGCTGGTGTTTCCACTATTTCTGGGTCTATATAAAAATTATCTTGTTTGTGTCTTGTGAATGTAGCGTCTGATAATTATAATAATAATAATACATTTTATTTAAAGGCGCCTTTCTTGGCACTCAAGGACACCGTACAGAGTTACACAAATTGAGATTAAAAACACATTAAGAAGAAGCAACAATAAAAATGAAATATAGAAATAAAAACAATACAAAAGTGAAAGAGCAACTGGCATCAGATGGAAAAGGCAGTTTTAAACAGATGTGTTTTGAGTTGTGATTTGAAATGGGGGAATGAATCGATATTTCTGAGTTGGGGTGGTAGTAGGTTCCAGAGACGGGGAGCAGAGCGGCTGAATGCTCTTCTCCCCATGGCGGTGAGACGGGCGGAGGGGACAGACAGGTGTGTGGAGGAAGATGATCTGAGGGAGCGGGAGGGAGTGGGAACATGGAGGAGGTCGGACAGATATGGGGGGGCGAGGTTGTGGATGGCCTTAAATGTTAATAGAAGGACTTTGAAATGAATACGGAACTGAACCGGTAGCTAGTGGAGCTGTTGGAGGACAGGAGTGATGTGGTGGATGGAGGGGGTACGAGTAATGATACGGGCAGCTGAGTTCTGGACCAATTGAAGTTTATGGAGGAATTTATGAGGGAGGCCGAAGAGGAGAGAGTTACAGTAATCCAGACGGGAAGTGACGAGGCTGTGGACAAGGATGGCGGCAGTGTGGGGGGTAAGGGAGGGGCGGAGGCGATTAATGTTTCGTAGGTGGAAGTAGGCAGACCGGGTAATGTTACTGATGTGGGATTGAAAGGATAGTGTGCTGTCAAGGATGACACCCAGACTCTTAACCTGGGGGGAGGGTGAAACGGAGGAGTTATCAATAGTGAGAGAAAAACTGTTGGTTTTGGATAAAGTAGATTTGGTGCCAATGAGGAGAACCTCGGTTTTGTTACTGTTTAATTTAAGGAAGTTTAGAGTGAACCAGGTTTTTATTTAAGTGATGCAATCAGTTAGGGAGGTGGGCGGGAGAGTGGATGAGGGTTTAGTGGAGAGGTAGAGCTGGGTGTCATCAGCGTAACAGTGGAAGTCAATGTTAAATTTGTGGAAGATATTGCCGAGGGGAAGGAGGTAGATGATGAAGAGGAGGGGCCCCAGGACAGAGCCCTGGGGCACACCGGAAGTGATGGGGGAGGGGATGGATTTAAAGGACTTGAGTTGAATGAACTGAGTGCGGCCAGAGAGGTAAGATGTGAACCAGTCTAATGGATTGTGGGTGATGCCAATGGAAGATAGCCTGTTGAGGACAGTGGTGTGACAGATGGTATCAAAGGCTGCGCTCAGGTCGAGGAGGATGAGGATGGTGAGGAGTCCAGAATCAGCTGCCATCAGGAGGTCGTTGGTGATTTTGATGAGTGCTGCTTCAGTGCTGTGGAGTGGACGGAAACCGGACTGGAACTGTTCATACAGGTTATTGTGGGATAGGTGAGAATGGAGATGAAGGGTAGATTGGAGATAGGACGGAAGTTGTTGAAGTTGGAGGGGTCGGCGCCAGGTTTTTTTAGAATTGGAGTAATGGCAGCAGTTTTGAAAGATGTAGGGACAGTTCCAGTGGTGAGAGAGGAGTGGATGATGGCAGAAATATTTATACAGTCAGGGTTGATTTGTTTCGTACCTGGTGGTTGTGATTAAGTTAGATAAAGATTTACAAAAAGTTAATTACAATGTTCAATTAAGAAATGTTCATTTATTTCAAAGGCCATTCTAATAAAACACACACACACACACACACACACACACACGGTGAGGCTTCTCATGATAAGCAAATACCTAAATCTTTAATGTAATTATTACCACTGCTGCTTATTGATATAATGTAAAGCTGTTGTTTTATGTTGTAGCCTTTGTTGTTCTACGTGTTAAGTTTGATCTCAAACATACAGACAAGAGAAAAGAGAACATGCAGGAAGAGATCCTCCTTCACCGATGCAGAGGTCACAAACAGAGGTGAGAAACATCAGCAACATCAGTCATTTCATGGTCCCATGGTATTTCTAAATTATTTGCCTTATCAACCTTCACGAGCTTGTTAGTAGTTCCTAATATGTAAGATTAACGGGGATAGAGCTTTTTCTTGAACTCTGGAACAACCTGCTCAACGAAAATCATACATATAATGCTGTATAAAAGAGCTTATTAAATATTATTATTATTATCATTATTATTATTGTTATTGTGCCCACTTGTCCAAAGGACGATATGATGTCTTCTTACAACAGAAATCAGGGTTACAGACCTGCTTGTGTATCGGTACTGGACAGCCAGCACCAGCTGCCACACATTATACAATAATATGACAATAATCGAACATATGAAGGTGGCAGAACCAGCCATGTCCACACAGGCCCGTCAGAAAATGTTGGAGCACAGATAAATCTGCTTGAATCACACGGACACAAACAATGAGCATCATATTACTGTCTACCTAATACTTAATTGAGCTCAGTTAGACATTTAAGTAGCGGTTTGCAGGCGTCTTTTTGTAAGTGTGTGTGTATGTTGTTGAGGTTGGTTTTAATAGCAGTCCAAGTCTTAGTCTTCATATTCATCCATCCTTTGTAGCAGCTAAGTATTATATTTTGTTGCAGGCAGCCAGATGAAAGAGATGTGTTCTTGATCTTGCTGGGTCGGTTGATTATTGACCACTTTATTTTCTTCTGATTAATAAGACGTGTTTGTCGAATGAGGACTGAACCATCACTGTGGAGAAGTATTTACCTATCTAATGTTTCTTCAAAGAGAGATGTCAATTGATTGGATGTTACCTTCAGGTGATCCTCACTGTCATATTGCAAATCCATCTCTGTGCCTCTGCATCAGCTTTACAGTGTCAGTTTAGATCAATATTAAGGTCATGTAAATTAAAATGGATCTTTCTAACACTCCACCTAAACAAAGCAACAGGGGGGTCGCCAGAGCTTCTCGCATTAATGGAAATTAGGCTTTCTTAGCGTCATGCATTACTACTGCAAAATGTGAGCTACCTGCAATTACTGTAATTCTGGTGTGACAGTAGCTACAGGGAAATAATGGGCAGGCTTACAGTGTACAGCTGTGTGTGCGAACAGGGAATTTGTTTTCCAACTGAAAAGTTTATGTCATGAGATACTGTATCCGACAAAACCGTTTATTATGTTCTTTTTCAAATATATGAATGTAGATAAAACATGCAATCTTTAATGCATGTCATGTCATATTGGATAAAGCACATCCTTTGTGTCCGAGCAGTTCATACTTTCAGCATGTATATTGTTGGAAGCTGTCAATATTCCTAACCTCAGTTCATAGGTAGGTTGAATGGGGAATTGTTTCTTGTCTTGAAATGATTAAGGTCTCTGTGGTTTCCCCTCAGAAATTGATGAAGTGGCAGAACCCACATTTAAACGCCTTAAGACATTTTAAAATTTGCGTGTTAACAGGGTATTTTTCTGTCATCTTAAGACGTGCAAATTTGATGTTTCACCGCGGATGTCAAAATACACGCTTTGGACCGAGCCGGGTTCCGTAGACCTGCACTTCTACAGCTGCTGCTTTGTGTCCACGTTTAACCGTGTCACAGTCTACTCTTGTCCTAACACATTAAAGCCAGTTTTTCCCACACTGTCCTGAGCAGAGGTCAAGTGGCACAGTGTTGTGATGAAAACAGACGTGTTAATGTGCAGATGGGCCGGGGCGAGCGCTGAGTGGGACTTTGTGTAATATGGTTGAGGGCTAGGTGTAACCAGGAGTGACAGTTCACTGTTTTCAAGAGGCGGGAGGACTGATGCATTATGCATGAGCAACCTGTGTTCCAAAAGTCATGCTGCTTCGCTTTGCACTGTGAACCACTATTACCGCCCTACTACACACTATACCGACACACAACACACATCTCCCTCAGCCCCTCTGCTGTGCTGCACCGATGCTAATGTATGTAGAGTTAGACTTATACATGCAGCTTCGCTTTAAATCAGAAAGCTTTAAAAAGTAATGTGTGTAGTAAAAATAATCATTATAGACGTGACAAAACAAAACATTTACTGAGGCTGCAATTAACCTCTAAAAATATTTTACCATCTAAAACTCATAAAATAATAACCTTTATTTATAGAAGGGCTTGTAAAATTAATCCATAAGTCAGTAATGAAGTTTTACTGAGACGGAATGACGGGTCATAAAACAATACAATTACCAACGAGTTCTAGATGTCAAGTTCACGTTTAATGAACAAACAAAAGTCTATATTTAATCTTATTAAACAAATGACCCCCGGTTCTCCAGGAGATGTGCTGAAAGTCTGATACACAGTGGTTCCACCTCTAAACGTACAGGAACTAAAGGATCTGCTGCTGACTTATCGGTGCCAGATTCCACAGGACACCTTCAGGGGCAGTAGTGGACAGTCCGTCCAGGAGGGTCGTTTTAGCCCAAACAGTCCACTTGACCAGCGATAGAATACAACCAGGACTGAGTTGCTGCGGCTCGCCCTACCTTTCCACGTTGAGTTTTGTATTAATAATAATAATAATTATTATTATAATAATTATAATAATAATCTATTGTTGATGAGCATTCAGAAAGGTGAAGGCTTGTAACCAGAAAGAGGTTATGTGATTTTTGTTTACCAGACAGAGGGAGGGAGAGAGAGAGAGAGAGAGAGAGAGAGAGAGAGAGAGAGTGCACCGGAACTAAGCATCAACCTCTAAGGCTGAAAAGTGAAGCTAAGACTGAAGAACCAAAACCTGCAGTTCCTCCAACAGAGTCAATCCCCATAGACTCCCATTTTTAAAATGTCCAACTTTACAAACTTTACTGTAAAATGACAATAATTGGTTGGAGTTTAAGAACATTGTCCAAATGTGTTTGATGTGAAAACGCAAAATATATAATCGCCCTCCAATATATTAATTATTACACTATAATTGACCTGAGTGAGTTGTTCTCACCTTTATGTACATTCTCTTTTTGCGCCCTGACTCACTCTTGCAGTGTCAGACATTTACTGACGTCACAGTTTTAATTTTACGGGGGGGGGGGGGTCCTGGGGTAACCTGCAATCTTTTCCACCAATTAAGCGTGGCACGGCCTCTTGTTCCTGGTGTGGCTCTCCAAGAAGGCAATTCAAAGTTAATCAGATGTGATGCCCTCTCATTCTTCACTTCACCGTCCTGCTGTGCCTTAACAATGTCTCATTTCCACCAATACTCTTATTTAGCAACAGAGGAGACGCTACCCAGCAGCACTTTGCATCCTGGGAGAAGGCAGGGTATCAATAGACAGGGTGACAACATGACAGAGTGTCGGGGCATCAAAATGTGTCTATTGCCAGCAAGATAATGGGTTATTTTGGGCGTTGAGATGAATCTTCCACATCATTAAGTTGTGTGATGGGGGTTTCTGCAGAGTGGCTAGCAGGAAGGAGGCACCGGAGCTGAGATGAGGAATGTGACAAGAGCCCAAGCTGTGACATTCAGTATAGAGAGCAAAATGTGACTGCTGACTACACACGTTAAATATTATCAACAGAAAAAAAGGCTTTTTATAGGTGTGCTGGCAGCAGTAAGAGCTCCTCCGTTACATACGGTATGCTGGATTGTAACTGTGTTTTTATCTCCCTGAAGAGTGGGGGAGGAGGGACGCTGATGACTCCCTGTGGCTTTAATTAGAGTTTAAGAGGTTTCATTGTACATCTCTAAGGTCTCCCATTGCTTCTTAATTTGATTGCATGTTACTGTACATAGATCATGCAGAAAAAAACAACAACAACACACACAAGACTCTAGTGGTCATTAGAGGAACTGCAGCTTTTAGCACTTGAGTGTTTATTCTTCATGTTGCAGCCACGGAGGTCAATGCTTGGTCAAAACCTACAATGAGAACCAAACTAGAGCCAACTGATGAAGGATGACTGATCAGGCTGCACTTTGAGATCTGTTTTTATAGTACATGTTCGTGTGAAGACACTGAGTGACCGACTTCTCCAAGACACACAGTCACATTGAGGGACACGTATTCTTGCTAAGTTCAGGTAAAAGAAACAAAAAAAACTAAAGTTATCAGAGACAGTTTGAACTTGTGTTTCAATTTAACTTCATTAAAAGAAATATATAGTAATTTGCTCTGTAACTAATGCTGTGCGTCTGTGTTCATCACCGTCCATCCCTCCGTACGTCCCTCCCATTCTTGTGGACGTGGCATCTCAGTAACACCTTGACAGAACTTCTTTTGGCGGTCAAAGGTCAAAGGTCAAGGTCAGCATGACCTCAGAGAACATTTTTTAGCCATTACTCAAGACTTCACACAAATGGTTCATATTTTCTATGACTCTGGATATATAGGGTGTAACCTGGAACTAGTCTGAGAGGAGGAAGCAGACGACCATGAGGAGGTGATTCTAGTTTTGGATAATAGGGTATTTCATGGCACAAAATTATTAAACATGACTGTAAAACATGAAAGGCTGAAAATGAACAAAGAAGTAGGTATGTTTCAGGACTAATGATTCTCCTTTTGTAAGTCTTCTTTTTAATGATCCATGGTATATTCCAAAAGCAAGCTCATACACATTCACTATTTATTTACTCTTTATACGCTGCTATTTCTGAAGATGAAGGACTCCTGCGTTCCCCCCCTGGGACCGGGCTTCCACATTAAGTAGAGATAGCCTGGCATCACAAATGCCCTGAATGTTCATGGAGTGATAGTATTTACAATTGATGAATGAATAATAATTTATAGGTGGGGGTTTCAGATGCACATGGGTACACTCAGTCGCACCAATCACAATAGGAAACCCAACAATCCTTTAAAAGTATCTCATAATCAGGGTTTTGTTGGGAATCTTTGTTTGGAAATTTGATGGACTGATGAGGAAGGAACTTGAGCTGCCAGCACTGCTGCCATCGCCATCGAGGGTTCTGCTGATGGTTCTGCTGACGGACATTACAACATCACTCCCTCAGTGTGATATAACAGTTCTATGAGCGCCATATTAGTTAAATAAGCAAAAAGAGATTATGATTTGTTTGATTATTTCATCAGTTATTTGGCTACACCAACACAAATACTTCCGCTTCTGGACTGGTACTGGGCTGTTGCTAAGCAACACATAAACCTTTTCCTGACCTGCACAGTGCACACTAGCTAGCTACTTTGTCTATTCGTTACCTCAGGTGTGCGCTGAAGTATCCAGGCTTCTTCCTTCATCCTCTGACGACCACACATCATTTCATTCAAATGTTATTTCTGGAAATATTTTCATCTTTGTTTGTTACAATCTAAGAGAGATAATCTGACACAGCCAGATTTACTCTGCTGCGCCTGACGTCCATGCTCATTACACTTGCATACATAAATTGAAACTTAAGCAATGGAGCTCTAGCTGTGGCAATATTGGACTGTTGCTAACATGCTAAACTAGGATGGCGACCATGACAGCATTACCTGCTAAACATCAGCATCTAATCTAGTCATTATGAGAATATAGCTAATGGTAATGTTAGCATGTAGTTTAAAGTCTTACAGAGCTTCTAGTATGGCTGTAGGTTCTCTCTGTTACTGTACATGGCATTCTTGCATTCATGCTTCCTTTTCTACTTCGATTATTCATGACAAACACAAGGCGGATTAGTCCCCGGAGTGAGCCTCATACAGACACATATGTATGACCTTGCTACATAAAGAGAACCCCCCCCCCCCGCGCTCCTGGTTGTACATGTTCATTTGTCTTAACAGCCTCTAGTCAGCTATAGTTGGCGAATCCATAAATCAGTGTGTGTGTATTTGGATATGTGACATTTTGATGCTCTTTAGGAAGCGGTGGGTGGGCTGAGGAGCAGGGGAATGTAGCATCAGAGGAGTCGAGGAGCCTTAAGAGGCATTTATCCAGATGTCGACGATAAGGCATTTTGTCAGCCTAACTCCTCACACACACACACACACACACACACACACACACACTCACACACCTCTGTCAACAACATGGAAACACTTCACACGGACGATCAGGGCCATCAGGGGATCGTCAATAAGAGGCGGCCCCTCCATGTTCAGATGAGATTTTGTGTCAGGTGTTTGATTAGCTAGGCTGCGCTGCTGAGCCACGTCAGATGCGGCGCTGCCAGAGTAAAGGTTTCATGTTAATAATGACTGCTCTGCTCTTTGTTACAACATGATCCCCGCCATGTGACAGGCTGAACTGAGCCCCATGGAAGTGACCTCTGTTCGGAGATCAAACTGGACTAAACCAGAGTATAGCATGGGTATTAACCTAAGAACAGTCTGAAAAGTCGGTCTAAATTTATACATGTGTTTCTTTCTGATCTTTATTAGTGTTTTGATGATTTCAGGATCCATTAGATGTTTTTCAAGCAGCTTTAAAGACTTTTTCTATTTAAATAAAAAGGGAGAGGAAAGAATAAAGATGAGTAAATATTTAAAGGAGCTATATTTAAGTTTTGCTCTGTTCCATTGTAAATACATGTCTTTAAGTATAACTACTGGTGTGTTTAATGTTGCACTAGTGTGAATATTGCAAACCTCTACTCATTAGAATTCCAATCCTTCAACCTTTACTTACTGTTGATATGGTGATTCGGTTATAGTTATTAAGTTAATTGTTAATCAGAGTTACAGATTAATGATAATAAATTGAGACTAAAACAATATTGGCTATTTTGCCTATTAGTGTAGGCTGGTGCCCCCAGGACTTTAATTCATTTTAAAGTTAGAAATTAATAATAATATTAATTCTTTCCTTGTTTTGTTTTGTTTCATGGGCCTTTTTTTCTTTTCTTTGAAGGATCTAGATCTTTTATATATATATATATTTTTTTTTTTTTTTGGGAGGGGCTTTTTATCCCTTTATTGATAGTACAGTAGAGAGAGACAGGAAATGGGGAGGCTGTCACGGTTTGAGGTAAGTAGGAGTAAGGGGTGGACCCAAATGCGGAGGAGGAACCAGTGTCAAGGAATTTATTAACAAAAAACCAGAATCCATACAGGGGACGATGCCACTGATGAAACAAACAACAACTCTCATAACCCACAAACAAACAATGATCCCACAAGGACAAGACAGAACAAGGGCTTCTTAAAGGAACAGAACTGATTAGTGATGGAGAACAGGTGGGGAAACAGACACAGGTGGGACACATCAGGGAATTAACCAAAGGAAGCAAAACTAGAACTCAGACACTGGGGTGACATGACTATCAAAATAAAACAGGAAGTTCATGGGGAAACACAGCACAACACAGGAAGACAAAACTAGACACCAGAAACACCTAAACCAGAAACACTCAAAACCCAGAAAACCAAAAACCAAGAAAGTCCAAAAAACAAAACCCTGGAGCCTCCAGGCTGAGACAGAGAGAGGGGGAATGACATGCAGTAAAGGGCCATCCTATGCGGGACTCGAACCGGGGGCCGACTGCAGCGAGGACCTCTGCATACGGGGCGCCTGCTTAACCAACTGAGCCACTCGACGCCTCGAGATCAGGATCTTTTTGATGAAATTTTGGATGAATTCAAAAGGGGGGTCATTTATTCTACTGTGAATGGTGACCAGCCAATCAAGTTTGTTATTGATTGAAATGAATATACTGACCTCAGTCTCTATAGATCGCTGTGGATGATGTCTTTATTTAGCTCCTTTGGTGTTGCCGTATCTTGCTGCGGTGTAGTTGTATCCATTTTGCTTCGATTGTAGTTGTGATTAATGAACTGTGATCTCGTCTAGTTCCTCAACTATGCAAGAAATGACATTCTGATTATTATCAGTGAGATGAGGTTTGATAAGTTAATATAACAAAATGTCCAAACACAGTCCAAAAAAGTAGTTAGTGACAGTGACAGCAGTGACTGGGGGACACCAGGATGATTTCACCTCCATGGATAATGTCAGGAGATACTCAGTGTGAGGTCCACTGAGGGATGCAGAACACAATGCAGGTCTCCAGTGTTGTTCACATTAAATCAAAACTAGTCAAAGTCATTGCACCGGGAGTGAGAATCTCATTAAACAAGAAACCATCTTCCTGATTCATTATTATCTGAAAGCCTCATTTTGACAGAATATGTTTACTTGGCACTTGTGATGGTTGACTGTCACCACCATTAAAATATTGAATGAATGAACTTTATTTACATAGCACCTTTCAATACAAACAATTCAGCTCAAAGTGCTTTACATTAAAGAACATGTCTAAAAACAATGCACATATGAAAGGAAGGTTTGTGCATGTGCTTAACGTATATTTCCTACAAACTGTCTGAGGAAAAGGTCCATGCAGGCTGCAGATGGGACAGTGAGACAGTGAGGCTGAGCTTCATGACAAAATCTACAAAACAACGTACAAAACAACATAATAAAAGCTTCAGAAAAAAGAAATCAACAGTGTGTGGGAGTGAAGATGCACAGTGATTCACTATCACAAACACTGAAGAACAGACTGATAGATGACTGTACTTAACAGTTTATTAGCTTCAAGGCAGGTTTATTTATACAGCACATTTCATACAGAGGCAATTTTGCTTTACATAGAAATAGAAATAGATAAAAAGAACAGAGCACAGAAAAATAAAAAGATTAACAAGTATAAATTCATAAAAACAATCAAAAATATAAAAAGTCACTGAGCATTTTAGAGTCAGAGCTTCACCTAAACATTTCCTTGTGTAACCCAGTGGAAGTTAAAGTTAGTACCACGCTGCTTAATAGAACTATGCAGTAACTATGGGGTTATCACAGCACGGACATTTGTGTCCAGCCACCACAGGCCATAAAAACCCACACAGTTATCCTCTGCTGTATGCTGATGTCTGTGTGTGTGTGTGTGTGTGTGTGTGTGTGTGTGTGTGTGTGTGTGTGTGTGTGTGCGTGTGGGTGTGTGCTTCAGAGGATCAGATCAAAACCTGTCAACCGCCAAACTACTGACCAATCAAATCACCGGAAAAAACGAGTCATCATTCCTACAGGATCCTGACAGGGACAAAAGAGTTTACAATAAAGGGATCAATAATAACCATCAGTAGATATCTATCAGTGGAATCGTTTTCCTGTTCTGGACCTTGCATGTGTCCACCCTGGTCTTAAAACAAAGCTTCTAACAAACAGAGGAGAGTTTGTCACACTAAATAAATAGCTTCATTTTAATTGAACAAATATTCTTTAATCCGACAGGATTCCTGGCTGTATTGATGTTCTTCCTCTTCTTCATCACTGCAGCTCAGAACAACATGAGGACACTCTGTGACGATAAATGGAAATAAAAACTAAACCTCTGATGTCTTTGATTAGAACAATGATCCACACTGTTCAATATTTCCTGTAGTTATAAATCTGATTTCAGTCAGACTGACTCATCAGACATCAGCTATATTAACAATATATCCTTAGTCTGAGTTTAATAGTAATTATATTTAAAAATATTTCTTTTTATTCCAGTCATGCGATCATGTTGTTTACATTTCTCCTTGTTGAACATCACTTTTGGACGTTGCTATAACCGAACTTACTGGTAGGCATCAGTTTTTCTTCTCATATCATATTAAGAACTTCATTCACGGTTCAGACGATGTTGCTTATAATTAAAAACTCCGTCTCTTTGACATGAACACGCTCGTAGCTGGACAGGTAAACCCAGAGTTAACTGAGCCCGTTGATAAGCAGCTTCGTAGTACAGGTTATCAGGACGATGTTAGGCTCAGTTAACCCAGATAACTAAAAGTGATCCTGGATATGTTGAACTCGCTTCATAGTACAGGGGTCTATTCCAGAAAGCAGGTTTAACAAACTCTGACTCTAACCCTGAACTCAGAGTTGATGAACCCTGGGAAGAGAAACTCTGAGCTTTCAGTTCTAGAACAGCTGATCTGAGTTAGTTCAATCAACTCTGAGTATGTTCACTCTGACTAAACCACTTGCATGAGGAATAAAAAAAGACATTGTCAAAGGAGCGCCGATTCAACGATTCACCATGGCAACAGGTAAATAAAGAGCAGAGCCTCCATTTTAATCCAATGGAGCCAGAAAGATGAGTGTGTGACGTTAAAGCGCGTTTATTTCTAAAAAAAAAAAAAACAAACAAAAACAAAAACAGCAGCAGCAGTCAAAGAGTCAGAGCTGGAGAAAAGAGTCAATTAGTTATAACTATTATATTTTATTCAGCTTCGTCCAATAGACCACATCATTTATCTGACTTTTATTTTTGAATGGAACCGACTGTTAGATTAAATGTTTACATACATTTATTCAGATGTAACCTGATGTGGACCAAGTTCTGCTGCAGCACAGAAAGAAGATATAGATGAAACAGATCAGACAGAAATTTATAGACATAAATTAAAAAGATCAGACAGAAGTTTATAGATCCAGATGAAACAGATCAGACAAAAGTTTGTAGATACCGATGAAAAAGGTCAGACAGAAGTTTATGGATCTATGATTGTCACCTCAGATTCTGACCCAGGAACAGCGTCATGATTTTGGTGATTCTCAGTTGAAAAAGTGTCGAGGTTAAAGCTGAGAGTAAATTCTCAGATGTCTACTTTACATTTAAAAATCTTTCTCAACAGCATCAATGACTGTATTTCAACATATTCAAAACCTCACAGTTAAACTACATTTAGTCCAGTTTTTAAAGGTTAAAGTATTTTCATCTGCATTACTGTCATCCTCACTCAGAAGTATCATCATCTACAGCGTGACATGACAGCTGTGATAGGACTGTTCATCAGTGCGACCAATCAGAACATGAGAAATGATTCTTCATAGACCAGAGTCATGTGTGTCATGTCTGTCTACAGTGATGAATGTTCCAGCGCAGAGGAACTGATTGACAGTCTGACAGGTGTCTTAATGTCCACAGAGTCTCAGTGCTATAAAGTAGATTTTAATTCGATGTGAGGATGAAGCCTCCATGTGTAATATTTGAGATCTCTGTCTCGGTCCTCACACTGACTGATTCATCATGAAAGCGGTCATGTTCGGAAACACAGGTCTTGGGTAGCCTAACAAGCTAATGACTAATCTGGATTTTAATCTCCCAGATAGCTCTCTCTCTCTGCAGGAGCGGAAGCAACCCTCTTGGACGCTGCCCGAGACTGGAAAGTGCAGGTTGATCAGTAAAACTAATCTCAGGCCGGACATGATCTTGTGGTCAACCTCACAGAAGTCCCTGTACATCGTGGCGCTAACGGTACCGTGGGAGTCTGCAGTCGGGGAAGCTTATGAGCGCGAAAGCCTGAAGTACACAGACATAGCAGCCGAGGCAGAAAGACATGGCTGGCGTACCCAGGTGCTCCCAGTAGAGGTTGGGTGTACAGGATTTGTAGCCACATCAACAACCAGGCTCCTGGAGAGTATGGGGGTTCGAGGACAAGCCACCAAGTCACTATCAGAGGCTGCTGAGCGAAACAGCAACTGGCCTTGGAGGAAGAGGAAGGACTCTAACTGGACTGCTAGACGTCCAACATGAGGGGTAAAAGCGGAGGGGGGGGGGGGGGGGGGGGGGGTTTGTTGAAGAAAAGCTGCTGGCGAGCAGGTTACCTTCACAGAGTAAGTTACCGTGGTAACTGACTCAGAGTTAAAGTGATCTCAGCTTCAGGGTTTCCCTCATCTCAGGGTTAAGAAACTCAGTTTTCACTAATCCCACTTTCTGGAATAGACCCCAGGCTTCAGTTTGACCAAAAGAAGGTCTGTGTTGTTTTTGTTGTTGTTGTTGTTGTTGTTGTTGTTATTTTGGAGCTAAAGCTGTTTTCCCTTGTTAGGTAAAGCAGCGTTGCTCGTTTGGGTTTTAATGAACAAAACACAAGACAAGCAGTCAAAAGAGGCGGGGTCATCACAACATGAAACATGAAATGCCTAATTCCATTTATCATAACTGTTAGACTTTTTTTCTACAAACATAGAAGTCGCTCTTATTGTGTTAATATCAACATTTTTTTCTTTGATATGGAGCATTAAAATAGATCAGACATCATTTATAACTGTATAAGCCTTTCTAATTCAACTAGCGCAGCTTTTCCAGTCTTTACAGCTTTGGTCATGTGATGTTGCTCAGCCAATCACTGTGACTGGAGTCAGTGATTGAGATACACACACAGGGGAGAGATGAGAGACAATAGAAATAAGTGAGGAAAGTGAAAAGGAGTTAAAGCTGTTCAATTGCAAAGATGTGTTGAGATTGTTGATTATAAAAATGGTGGAAACTGTTCAGATGTGAGATGAGATGAGTTAAAGAGAAAAAGGGAAACTAAGGCTACACTCTGTAGGACTATTCCAGTTTTATAAAATTAAAGATGCACATTTTCCAAAAGCTCTCCTTATGTAATTATTATAGCCATTTTTTTTACTTCGAAATGAGAAAAGATCATATAATTATTATTAGAGAAATAATTCATAATCCCTTTTTCCTAACTGGACCCCTGCAATACAACAGCGTTAATGTAACCTGATCAGGTCTTGGCTAAAACTCGAGCTAAATTAATCACAAACCCGACAACGCCACCCTGGGAGTTCCACCCAGGGAATACACAGTATTATTGAACACTACTTTGACCGATGCAATGCTTAATACAATACAGTGGAAATAAAATAACATCAAACTGAAGATTGGTCAATATCTAGGCTTCAGTGATTTTAGAATAGTTAAAAACTGAACCAAGAACAGAACTATAAAAAAAATATCAATAGGGGAGTTGGAGAGCGGGACTAAAACGGAGACATACAAAAGGGGTCACACTACTAGGTCGGCGTTAAACTAAACCACAACAAACAAATCACCATAAAATATAAAAGCACACAAAAAATAAATAAATACAATCACAAGGCCACATTTTAAAGGTTAGCGCTAAACCACTTCTGTATGAATCAAATTATTTTAAAACAATCACGATATATAAAATAAGCCCCACCACTACACCAAAATATAAAACAAATTACAGATATACTAAGAACATAAATAGACTAAAATCACTGAAGAAAACCTAGTACTTAAAACTCAATAAAAGAAATTAAAAATTCAAGTGAGTTTCAACATGTACAAAGCAGCAGTGGCAATCACCTTGGCTGTTTAATACCCAATCAATGCATATGATGTGGCAGCCATGGGGGAACACAGACACCATTTGTTGGTTCCACCAAGTGTAATGGCACCAAACCAGGAACAGCAGCAAGAAGATCTGATTGGTTAGTGCTACCACCTGTGTTTATGTGCTGCTGATTGGGGAACTTGCTGCAGGTGTGGGACCGGAAGCAGTTGGGATGCTGCAGTGATTACACAGCACCCCCCAGTGGCGGGGAGGACATAACCTACCGGTTACATTAAGATGGTGAAAATGATGCATTCAGGTGTGGTCTCCTGTTGTGAAGCCTGTTGTAGCATCAGGAATGTGTCAGTGCTGAACAAAGCTTTTTCTAATGTCAGCTGTAACTCAAAAATAATGGCGATATGTTTATTTTCTGTCCTGAAAGTATCAACCACTTTTCTACTTTGAGTGACGAGCCAGTTAGGACATGTTTTACATTCATGCAAATCCATACACCAACGTTCTGGACCTTTGCATCAGGAAATTCAGGCTAACTGGATTTTTAATTGAATACTCCTGTTTTTATGTAGTTTTTGTGAGCAGAGACATTCAGGATTTTTGGAGTTTGAGTTTGAATGGATTAAAAATGTCGTGGAGATACCGTTTTCATTTCACCAAAAAGAACCTGTACTTTCAATACATTTGTATTTATTTAAAACTGGCAGACACTCAGTGTAATATGTTACCATATCATCACATGTAATATCCCACTGAGAAATAATTGTAATGTGTGATCGGGTGCAGGCGGGTGGATGATGTATACATGCAGATTTTAGCGGCATCAGAGCCGCATCACGAGTGTAAAGGAAATGATCCTTTGTTCAGTACGTGACCAGTTAGTTTGGACAAAGCGTGAGAAGAAGAAGCGAGCTTACAGCATGAGCGGAAACAACAGAAACTTCATCACCAAAATGAGGTCACAGCATTACAGAAGTGACTATGGAGGCAAAATAAAAGTGAGGGGAAGCAGGAGTTACAGCTGTAGAGACCTGTCCACATGTACAAACATGATGGATTGCCACTTAATTCAACCATATCATTGCACATTGATTTGCTTCTACAAGTCAGAGCCATATGTTTTCAGAGAAAGTGCTGGCAGGACACAGCTGTGCAGATAGTCGGCGACAGCACATTAAAGGTCTCTGTGGTCCGGCGGTCAGCATTAATGGGCTGTCCAGCTCTTTTCTTCAATCAGCTGCCTCCAAACACGGATACATCATTACGATAGAGCTCCCAGCTAACGAGCACTGGGGTCAGATTTTTAATAGAAATGAAATTGGTTCCAAACAAAGATATAACTGTTACTCACAACATCAAAGATGGAGCACTCCAGTTTCATGTTGTACTTACAGAGATCTGCTCTCTGCCCTTTGTGGACGTCCTTCATTTACAATTCTTTTCATCTGCCTTTGTGGTCTCTCCAGCTCTCTGTCATTGACCATGTGTGAGACTTCTGGCTAACAGGGTTCTCCACCACGACCGTGTCCCACACTGTGTGTCTGTGGAATAAAGAAAAAAAATCCTCTACAAGCTACAAATATGTTTGATATACAGACAAATAATCATCAAATTCATACTTTCTCTTCTGTATCAAAATAAATCCAACTGCGGCAACTATGGCAGTCAGTGAGGTTCATCTTCAATAAACTTCATAGTGCAGGATGAAGCTGTTGTTTTTACCTCATGATCAGATGTTGAAGATCTTGGTGACTGGTCAGCTGATGTTAGGGACTATCTCCAAAGTGCATGTTTTTTAAAAATCTGATACACAACCTCCAAATTCTAATGAAAATCAAGCAGGGTAACCAAATACAATGACATGGTTAAAATATAGTGTTAGAAATGTCGTTTTTTACATTTTGTGGACAGCTTAACTTTTACATGTACTTATGGGGATGATAAATGAGCGACTGAACTTTCAGTATTAGTTTTGGTACAAGGTTGTACCAGCTTTTTGGATCACTACCCAAACGCTCTCTCCACCACACAACCTGCCCTGGGTTAAGGCAAACAGGGATTCCCTCCATCGCCTATGAGGCACCATTCTGGAGGTGGGTGCAGCTGATGCACGTTGAAGAGGCTGCACCTGAGGACCCTGGCATCATGCACACAGCCAGGAAAGCCCAAAGTGACTTCCGGGAAGAGACCCTGGTGGTCACAGATGGCCTGGAACTGGATGGAGTGGAACAGCTTCTGGTTAAAGTTGTCCGCTGCAAACCGTCCGGGTGGTAAAATGTGAAGGTTGGGGAACAAGACAACGGCTGGAACCCCCTGTTGGGGAAGCATTGAGGGCATGAGCGAGAAGATTGGCGGCTGCCTGGACTATGTGGAGCAGTACAGACACAGAGTCGATGAAACTCATTGCTAACTGCACAAATGCTATGTCACTAGCTAACAGTGGTCGCTCTCTCAACACTTCAGTTGAAGTGAAAAGATTTATCATTTTTCTGGAGCATCGATTTTGATGTCTTCCGTGCCTTAACCCACAAATCAGGATGTCCTGGAGCAATGCTTTACGCATCCTTGCCATTACCGACAAAATCAGGCGTGAAAGATTTTTCAAACTGAAGAAACATTTAAAAGTGGTCATTGATGATGACATATCAGAAGACATGAGGAAAATTGACAGATTCTGGAAGACGAGACCTTTTATGGATATGTACTTTTGGATATTCTCAAAGGCGGCTTGCTACAGGCTCGACCGGAATGTGTGTCAATTGGTGAGCGGATGATCCCATTTACAGGAGCCTGTCCATTTCGACAGTACGTGCCACTGAAGCCCAATCCAGTTGGCATGAAGACCTTTGTGCTGGCTTGACAAAAAGTACATAGTTTGGAGTATAGAGGAAGGAAAGTTCATACAGATACAAAAAATAAACAGAAGTTGTATTATTTGCAATTTTGTTTTTGCACAGCCATGTTCAAGCATTGAAATCATTTTATTTTGTTACGCACTGGTGATTTTATTGTGTTATACAGTAAAATAAACCTAGTGTCCCCATATGAGGACATCATTTTTTTCAAAAACTACTTCCTGTTCAAAGACAATATTTAGTGTTTGCACTTATCAGGTCCTACTAACCCCAAATAGGTAGGAGAAATTAAAAATGCATAGCAAACAAAAGCTCGGGTCTCAGGAGGTTTAGAAGACGCATAAACAGACAAAAGCAAACAATTTCAGAAAACATCTTGTTGTTAATCGGACAACTCGTGCTGCAAATACAAACAACACAACAGATTTATTTCCAGGGGACACTAAAAAGTGATGAACCAGCCTGGGACGCAATTGTTGTTCAATGATCTGGTATTGAAGTTGCAGTGCGTTGAGCTCTCAGGGCCACCGTAGACACTAGATCAAAGGTTTTATCTAGAAACCAGCCTTTCTTGCCAACCATCATGCCAACATGCATTGTGTCCAAAACAATCCTTTGTGAGGAAATATCATGCTCCCCAGAGGATGAACTCTCCTTTCATTTCCTCTGTCAAACACCCACAGGATGAAACATCCAACCACACAAGACTTTTCCTCATTTATATTTAACTGTTATGGTCCCGAAAATAGCAAATCATTAGTAAATTGGTCATTTCGTCCACCAGTGTAACTTTGCGAGGTGTAATGAATGTTTCTTCCTCTTGGGGGTGGTATTGGCCCATCAGACTTTTAGTCCTGCTGCCTGTTCTCTCACCAGTGAGAGACACCAGTGGTTTGACTGCGACGGAGCTTTGAAAGAAGATAATTATTGTTACTGTCTGAAAGTGCTCATGATGTACAACATTAGTTTATAAAGACGTATATAAACCTAGAGAGGTGTGTATTGTACAAATAAAAACCAGGAACAGTATACTACTGTATTATGGGTTTATTCTCCACTATATCTCTGTTTTACATGTGTCAATGGGAGTCAGTGAAGCATCACAACGTCATTTTGACGACACAACTCAAGCCTCTGTTTGTCCATGTGATGATATAAGAGGAAGCCATTGTGTCCTCAGATAAAGTAATATGTTTCTGCTCTGTGGCCCATTAGGATGCCTTTAATTTCTTGCTGTAGAGCTCAGTCTGATCCACGGTGCCCCTAGGAGCTATAAAATGTTGATTTATTTCCCTCTCCAGCAGCTCTGCACATCGAGCCTGGAGAGGAGCTAATGATGTAGTACTGCAGCTATTTAAACCACTGTTTGAACACTGGTTTAAATATGGAAGGGGAAGTAAGAAATTAGCATCAGTGTTTCCACTGTGATTCCAGCCTGCCATCCTCGTGCCAGACACACACCGACTTCCTCTTTCTCCAGCCCTCTTTTAACAGAGCAAAGAAAAATAGTCCATGCAGAGAGAGAATTTTAGTTTGGAGGGAACATTACACTAATTAAAAATAATGACTTCCTCAGCAAAACATATGAAAATTAGGTTTTACAAGCACTTCTTAACATTTAGCAGTTTAAGACAGTGAGACAAGGTTTTAGCCTCAATCAGAAATAAAAGGAACGCAGCAGTGGACTCACTGAATAACATTTTCCACTTTAAATGAAAAGTTATCTTTTGAAGGCAATTTGTAATAAAGAAATATGAAACTTCTTTAATTTCAATTATAAATGTTTCCAACATTTAAAATGATGCTTCTTTAACACAGGAGGGTTTGTCCTGTGTGATGTCATGTATTCATTAGTGTATGGTTGCTGACACCTCACTGTACTGAGCTGTGAAGAGAGATTATTGTCACTGGAGTTTGTATCTTGTCTGTTCATCTTACAAACCAGATGAATCAATGACCATTTGTATTTTTGGGAGGAATCACATGCTGGAACTATTTCTCGATGAGCACCTGAGTGTAGTGACTGTATCTTGTTGTCACAGTGAGGTTGCCAGGTTTGGTACCATTGTGTCTTTACGCTGACGAAACAAAAGCCTGTGCTCACTGATTGCATCTGGAAACCTGCTACCACTTCATCTACAGGCACTACAGGGTGGAGGGATCAACTCCAACTGGTCAAGAAATATTTGTACGTTGCAACTCCCTCCATCACAGATTGACATGCTTCTTTTAGGATTAACTCAGCAGTTTTGAAAAATGGATTGATTTTTAGTAGCTACAGTGAGAGCGGAGACGGAGTGTGGGCGAGCAGAAAACACAGGAAGTAGATCTACATTTATTCCTTTCTACAGTGCATCTCCACATCAACCACCTACAGCATCAAAGACCCAGGTAGTTACTGAAAGGAAAGAGAGTGAAGCTAATCAAGCTTTTGAAGAGAGTGAGGAGAGAGATGTGTCGTCGCCCCTCACTAATGCCTGATGCCTGCACTGTTTACCTAACTTACCTCGACCGTTTTTCTTTTCCTCTGAAAATACCTAAGTAAGCTCATTTTTCATTCGAGCTTTATCCTAATGCTAAATATCCCAACAGCCAAAATGTAGCTGCAGTCTCTGTTATAGCAGTTTAGGACTGTTGGTCTGTATTCTCTTGTCCAGGCAACAACGTGACCTGATTGGTCCTGCAGGCAGGCTTTCCATGATTAAGATTAATGAGGTTTGAAATAGTGAGAGTAAATTACCACAGCCACTCTTCTTTGTGTTTGATGGTGAAAGAAAAACATGTCCGAAGTCATCCTCACTATACATCACATTCACTGATTAATACAGTACATGATGTTCAGACAGGCTGCTTAAACTAAATGTATCTTCTCCATGTGTCACACGTTATATTGAACACTGAAGTTAACATGGCTGATACCAGATATTCTGTGAAGTTACACAGATAATGGTTTAGATTTGTAAAGACTTGTAATTGTTCTGGATCAGTAAAACCAGGTGTGGACCCAAAAGTGCAACTCACAGGACAGAGCCAGAATAAGGTTAATGTCTAGGCCTGGAAAAATCTGGGTTCTTACACCGCTATGATATCAACATTTATTATTTAATACTATTCCAAATTGGTAAAATCTTATTTCATTGTAGAGCTGTGCTGATTCGCCCCTCCTCCTCTTGCTCTCTCTCACTAACACACTAACAACAGACCCGTCTGTCAGAGTGGGCCGTCAGGCGCACCAGGAGAAATCCTGCTGCATCAGTGAGCTGGTGACTCTTCACCAGCCCTCTGTGTGCCTGTCATTCAGGGTGCACAGAGCTGTTGCATT
Organism: Seriola aureovittata; assembly: GCF_021018895.1. Taxonomy (NCBI): domain Eukaryota; kingdom Metazoa; phylum Chordata; class Actinopteri; order Carangiformes; family Carangidae; genus Seriola; species Seriola aureovittata. The sequence goes on from NC_079370.1 coordinate 27,327,219, forward strand.
GATTTATGAAGCATGAAGCACATGAAGCAATAGAGCTGTTTATATTGTTCACTTATTTATTTAAACTTGCCAAATAAAAGATTTGCAGTGGAGCATCTTCTCCTGTGGTATTATTAAATAATTAAGAAAACCCCTCATCAGTTACAGCCACACATTAGACAAAGATTACAGTTCAGACTGGACAGTGCAGCAGTAAATATAGAACCAAACATATTTACATTTTATTGGATTTTTCTCATTCATTGGATCTTACTGTAATAATTCTAAATCTGAGCTGATCGCAGACTTTGAGGAGAAGCAGAAAATGAAGCTATTCAACATCATCCTGCTAAATAAACTCTGGCTATATTCCCTACTGTCTTCTGCCAACTGGTTATAAAACTGGACACACTTGGAGCTTTACTGGGAGTTGTGGCCCTAGTTACTGCTGATAGACGAACAGGTGTCAGCCCTATGTTCCAACAGCCCTATGTTCCCACATTTCTTAGAACTTTTTTTTCACAGAAATTTTTGAAAATTAGGGTTAGGGTTAGTGTTAGGGCTGTGGGAATATAGGGCTGTGGGAACATAGACACGCTCCCGATGAACAACAACAAGCATCTGGATTGTTTTGTCAAGGATGGATGCTTTTCCCAGACAAACATGGATCAGATAGATAAAGAAAATGTGAAAAAATGATAATCATAATAATGCTATCAGTGAGATTCATTTTCTTTGTTTTTATGGCAAACGAATTAGACTCATATACGAGTATAGGGAGGTGGAAACAGAGTGTGGTAACACAACTGCACAAAACATACAAACTGAAACAACTGATTAACTGATAAACTAAAGATCCACAAGGCCGGACTCTGCCATCATGATATTATCATATGTGTGTGATAAACACAGTGGAAACCTCTCATCGTTTGTGTGATCACCATTACAGTGAAAACTTGGGGCAGAATTATCGCTGTACAAATGCTGTCTAGATAATTTGGGTCTGTTTACAGTAAACTGCCTCCTACTGACGCTGTCACATGCTCAGTCTCTCTTCTAACTTATGTGTGCCAGGTTTTTTTGACTGACAGTGTTTACTGCTGTGGCTACATCTCTGAGCTGCTGTGTGTGTGCTCACACCGGCTGTGTCTTTGCTGCTGCAGCTCTGTCTCTCTACATAGAGTTTACAGGTTACTGAATGTTGGACTTCTTTTCATTATTAATTAATTTCTGATTTATTTTTGACAGAAAATGTCTCTAAAATGTCTCTGTCTCTGCATGCAGCTGCTAAAATGGTTAAAATATATTGATATTTTTTCATGTCTGTGTCATACTCAGATTCAGACTAGAAACTACAGTGAAGGAGTCAGTTTAGTATGATGTTGCGAGTATGATGTCACTATGACATCAACAGGTCTTTTCTCTATTTTTGCTGAGAGCCACACATTAAAAATAGTCGAAACGCAGAATCTATAGATCATGTGACGCAGCCGCGACGTGTGAAATGCTCTAACCCGTTAACATGGCGCCGAAATGAAAACCCAAGACGTTCCGCAGCCGCCATGCACACGCCACGCATCCGGTGTGTTCTTGGCCTTAACAACCACTAACAGCTGTCCCTGTGTGTGTTTACTATGTGTGTTTGTGTGTACGTGCATGCCCACGCACCGTGAGATATCTTCACTGCTGTGGCTCAGTGAGTTATTTTGCCCTCCCAGCATTTTGGGACTTTAACAGTGTAATTATCAGAGCCTCTCTATCACAGCAGCAGGTGAGTTACTTGACAGGAGTGTGATGCTTTAACCCTGAACACTCAGACTGGGCCTGGAGCAGGAAAAAGCCACACTTTATTTTATCTTTAAATCAGTAAATATTGAAGGAGTCCTTGTGCTTACTTTATAATCGAGTAATAAATAAAGAGATGTCAGTCAGACGGTTATTTGCATGAGGAATATAGACCAAGGGAAAAAGTAACGATCATGTGACCCAGACAGACACTATCAGTGGTTTACGCTGTGTTTTATTTTTTTTAAATACAGCTATAGGCACCGCTAACATGTAATAAAACAAAAATAAATTGAGACATACTGTATGTGGATTATAATTAAAGACTCGTCTTTCTACAGTTGTGTTCTTTGTCTTTATCTTATGACAACACCAGCGGGTCCATTAACGATGCTGCAGAGGAGGCCCGTCCCCTGTCGTAACAACTCATCCTTCCTCCGGGTCTTCCTCCTGAACAACAAGCTTCTTTAACATTCCACACGTTGACCGGACGTGATAACCGCTCCACCTGCCATTGAAATTCCCCTCAGCCCACCTTTCCTGGGAGATTTATCCCCTTGGTCATGCTGTATTTACAGAGACAGCAGGCTATCAGACAGTAAACCGCTGTGAGCAATCAAGACCACGTTAAGTTTGTCCAACAACCTGCACAGAATTAAATCTAGATCCACAGCCTCGGGCGAGGGACAGACCTGACTTTGATTGCTTTTTCAAAATGTTTGAAAAGCTTTTTGAGCTGCTATTTTCCTATTATTACTGCTACATATTCAGCAAAGTGGAAAAAAAAAGCAAAGGAATGTAGCCTCATAAAGAAACTTTCTCAACAATAACACACACACACAGAGGGAATGAATTTGCCATTTTTATGTTATTACATTATGCCTGAGACAAAAGGACAACTACAATCTTTTGCCTTTTTTCTTTCCTTTGTTTCTTCTTTGTCTATTAAAAACTCTATTAAAAATGAAAAGCCCTGAACACCAGTGAGTCAGTGTGTGGTTTGAGGAAAATATTATTGATTGAAGTGCGTTTGCACTTCGAGAGCTCAGTAATTCCCAAACATCAAACACAGAGATCAGCGACGGCGGACCAAGAGGAGAGCGAATATTTTCAGCTCCACTGGTGGAAAGTAAAAAAGATGATGAATTGCGGGACTTGACCCCGTGGCTGCACAGCATGACATCATACTTATCTGTGTGCAGCCTCGGGAGACATCACACAGTAACATAATCACCCGTCCTCAGATCAGTTTGAGTCCATTACTATCTCTGAATAAGACTCCCAGCTAGAAACGTGAAGCAGGAAAGACAAGAGGGAAATTGTCTGCTGTGATTAACTCGTGCTGCAGGACAATGCGGTATCACATGTTCCCTGCTCTGGAGAGTGTGTGTGGTCATGTATACATGAGATCATGTATTTTAAGGTGTGTGTTGTGGGTTCTGCTTTTTGTTCCTGCTGTTCCACCTGAATGTCGTCTCTGTTCAGGAGGTGGCACTAGATTCAGGTTCAGGTACTCTGGGCAGAAAGGAACTGCTGCAGCTCATACAGTGTGTGACCCCTCCCCCACCCCACACCCCAACATAGCTGCCATTTTTGGTAAGGAAATTTTATTTTTTACAATAACTTCTTGTCATTGCTCCAAAATGGCATCGCCGGATAACCGATATGTCTCGATTATTTTTTCTTCTGCCATTCCAAAAAGAGTGACACGAACAGAAAAGATGCGTTCTCTCCGTTGCCTGTCGTGCCTACGCCGCCTCCTTGCAACAATGGCCGCAGCCATCTGAGCGCACGGCCGTGCCAGGTAGCCTAAGACTTGACTTTCAAACGTGCTAAATATAGATGCAAAAATAATCCGCGCAATTAGTTTCAGGTTTGGTAAATCACATTGCAAAATGATTCTATTTGCATCTACTCCTCCCAATATTTTGCGCGTTCTGGCAGGAACGCCTATATTGCATATTCATGAAGGCAGAAGCGCAAAATGGAGAGCGCGTGTTATTTTGCCCGACCGACAGACGCAATCCTCGGTGCGCCCGGTTGGTAGATCAGCATCAACATGTGTTTGCGCGTTTTTACGCACGCAAAGCTTTAGTAAATCAGGCCCAATGTATTTAGAAACAATTTATTATGTTATTTGGCCTTAGAGACCCCGACTAAATCTCATGTTAGCTTTGTTGCATTTTGCTACGTGTGTGTTACTCTGATAATAAACACCAACCCCTGCTACATTTGCTGGGTCTAAGCCACCTCCTTTCCTTTTCTTTGTTGTTTTGGTTTGTTAGCGTAACCTTGTGAACTTTGTGTTACTCCCTATGTTCCTCTGAACATTTTCTTAAGAGAGTCGTAACATCAGCAATGCAAGGAAGTGGGGTTTGCTGCCTTGTCAGAACAAACTGTAGATTGTTTGCTTAGTGTGGGGACATACCGTATGTTAAAATTGCAATTACATTACCCACTTTCAACACTAATTAAGTGATAATATTTTATTTGCAAACCACCTGGTCATTTATTCAGCACGGTGCGATCCCTGGTTCTCCAAAGGAACCTCTCAGTCATTTTTGACACATTATTGATGTGTTATTCCACTTTTTTCTTAACAGCATCTGTTGTTAGATCTAACTGAACCAGATGTTGAGAAAACTTCAGGATGTACTAAGAACAACAATGAGGCAATAAAGTCAACTTTTTCAGAAGGATATTATAACTACATCCTTTGCCTTGTTGTATTGGCTCAGTTTTATTTGGGATATTTTTCAGGACAGAGTCTTATGTTTTAGTTCCTCCTGTCACCTAGTGGTCAAAGTTGGCATTGAACCTGTATTAAGTGACGAGTTCAGTTTAATTTTTAGTCATTCGTCATGTGCTCAGCCAGGAGGTTGGTTTCTGCCACTTTTTCTTTGGTTTATCCCGATTTGGCGTCATCTGTAATTAATATAATGTTGGTTATTTAAAAGACATCTTTAGGTTTATTAACAGCAGAAAGCTAACTTTAAGTGTGTGATAAATCCATGGCAACAGCTTCTATTGTAATATTGACATAATGTCTTTTGTATTTTGTGTTTTTCAGTTTTACACTTTTTCTCATTGAAATCTACTAAAGCTCATATGGACTGCTTCTTAGAGGATGGATGTGAGAGTGTTGAAAAACTGAGTATATGGCAGAGTTACAGTGCTCAGTGAGGACAGGACAGTAAAAAGAAGGCACATTCATCGGATGAAGGCAACCAATCGCAGAATCATGGAAAAAGAGGATTGTGAACAGAAAGCTGCTGAAATGGACATTAAGTTACAAAAAGGCTAAGCTTGAAGCTTCACTCCAGGCACTTAATCTAGAAAGAGAAGCTGAGGCTGTGCAAAGGTTTCATCAAGATGTCTCTGGGAGAGCATAAGAAGAGAATTTTATTTGTTTCCGATGCTGTGCTTCTACCAGCCATCATGCCAAAAATTAAGAAAAAAAACTCAGTGAAATGCACAGAATGCAGTAGTGAGAAACATACTGCTGCTCACCATGCCACAAACACTGACTCCAGTCCTAACCTCCCTGTCCACAGAGAACGGTGGGGAGGGAGAGCAACAAGAAGACATTTTCTCCAACTGCACCAATGTGGCCTTGGCAACAGTGGAAAATCGTGTTCAAATATTTGCTTGGTTAACGTCTATCCAGCAGGTCACCGTAAAGACCTCAGAAGACTGTATGCAATATTAGACAACAAGAGCAACATGTCATTGGCACATACTGAATTCTTCGATATCTTTGACATTCGTGGAACAGAAGCACCATACACACTGACAGCCCAACAACAGCAGAGATCCCCACACCCGAAGTCGTCTCTCACCAACATCTGAGGACATTCCTTCTCCCAATTCTGAGATTCTGCTTCTGATTGGGAGAGACATGTTGAGGGCCCTAAATGGCCATAAATGGCAGATAAACCTGTCTTAGGATGGTCATTGGCGATGTCTGCAGTAATGGGTTTCACAGGTCTGCTACAGTATGAAAACATGCATCCTTGACAATGAGAGGCCTACTCTGTTATCTGAGTGTGAGAACAAGATCAGAGTTAAAGATCAAGCAACTCACTCTTCCACAAAACAGTTCAAGACCATCAGCTTGCACCCTCGATATTGGAAAGGAATACTTCCAAGATGACTCCAACAGCTGAGCCGCTCCCTCGCCATTTCGACAACCTCTGCGACGGCTTCCCAACAACCGGGAGTATGCTGTCAAACGCTTTGCATTGCTGCCGCAGACTTTTGAGAGAAAGCCAAAGATGAAAACACACTTCTTCAAGTTAATGCAAAGGCTGTTAGACAACTGTCATGCAGAGCTTGTGCCTCCCCTCGAAGAGGGCAAAGAGTGCTGGTACCCGCCTACATTTGGAGTTTACCATCCGCAAAAAAACAGATCAGATACATGTTGTCTTTGATTCATCTGCACAATAAGATGGGCTCTCCCTCACTGATATTCCTTTGAAAGGCCCAGCCCTTAACAACAGCCTGCTTGGAATCCTTCTAAGATTGGCTACTGCCCTGCTGACTGTTAGCTCAAAGGAAAGATTAAAAGAGATTAAAAAAGAAAGGAAATCCACATAACTTTTGAATTGACAAAAGCCACCCACAGACTGGCCAGACATCTCTCTGAATGTCTGTCCCAGAAACCTTCCCTATAAAAAGACGGTCACCTCCACACCTCTGCTGCTGCTGCATCATCACCTTCTCCCCTGTTCCAGACTCCACCGCTCTGAATCAGCTGCTCCAACAGACACACAGGTAGCAACCACCTCTGTCCAAACCTCATTCTAAATTTAACACCACTGTTTCCAGTGACAGCCACGTTTCCATTTATTCACCTGTTCATTCACTAGCATCACTGTACGTGTAGTTAGCAGTTTGTTGTTGATGATTTGAATGAACGCCTGTTCAAAGGTTTGAGTCCAGAGATGCGTCATTCTTGTATTTGGGAAATGAAGATGCATGATAGGAACAAGCGTGTCTTTTAACTTTCATTCACAGCTGTTTCTTCTGATAATAATAAAACCAAAGCTAGCCATGTTGAAGGTTAACATCCACTTCAGTCCCAAACCCTTTACACAGTCCCAGGGAGCAGCTACACCTACAGCACTGGACATGATACGACTATTTATATTATATAAAGTAGATTATAATATTTAATCTGTTGCTAGCACAACCACACCTCTAGGCTCATGTGTTGTCCATGATCAAGCTGCACTGCAGAAACTGTTTCCACTCATATCCGCTGTGTGATGTGAGTGATCATGAGTTGGCTCTGTTGTGTAACTGAATACACGACTTCTGTTGTTCACTCATGTGTTCTGAATGTATAGCGAGAAATGTTCCGTATATAGTGGACACATAGCATCATGCAATGCATCGTGAAAAGTAGTGCACAACCAATGGTCACTAACGAGCAATATATACCATCATGCATTGCGTTTGTCCTGAGAGACAGAAAAACAGTGCGGAGAAAATTGCAGAAGTGTGTGAAATTTTTTTTTTTCATTTTACTGATGAGCTCACAATAGTTAGTTGTATAACTGAGTTAGTGATTTCAGACACAACCAAGCATTTCAAGCTGACCAATCACAGGTGGACCCGGACGCAGACACACAGGAAGGCTGAAGTAGTGACCAAGCTTTTAGATGGCAGGTAGGTATCCAGAAACAAACCGGGAAATAAACACAGGTAAACAGGAAAACTAACAGGAGCTAACACAGGATTCAGCTCATGAGGAAGACGAGGGAAAATCCACAGACCGAGTGCCAAAGAGTGAGGAGAACACAGCGGCTGAATACACGAGGAAGGCAGTGGTGACTGGGAACAGGTGAAACTAATTCTCAATCGGGAAAGGCAGTATATTGAGGGGAGGTCTGCCATGGGGATAAAAATAAGTGCACACTCACTGTTTGCAGGAGCCAAGGTAAACAGTCCCATCACAAAAAGAAAGAACCGTCCACACGCTAACAATGAGGGTGAGAATGTTTCAGGCACAGGACCGTCGTCAGCTAAGAGCAGAGACAATGTCATTCTAGACACCGCTGACCAATCAGGAGAAAGGAGGTAAGAGGGAGGAAGTAACTTAGCTCATCAGTTAGTCACATGTTGTTACAAAAGCTACAAAGACATGGGAGTGAATATACAGACATCAAATATAAATAAATATTAACAAAGTTTTATATTCACATCTAGTTGTTTCGTGTTCTGTTCTGCTGATCTGCCGTCCTTTAAACTTTTCTTTCACCATTTTGATTTGTCACTGGGACACTTGATGTTGGATCCATGTGAAGAGGAGATGAAAGTCGTTCTTTCTCAGGTCTTTTTTATTGAAGTTTTGTTTTTTGTTTATTTTCGTGAATGTTTCCTGATCCAAACCAACAGAGATTTTAGAATCCTTTGAAAGAAATCTCAGATGTGTGTTTGGCTTGAATAAATAAAAAATAAAACTGACTGTATTTTCAATTATGATGAGCTGATAACAGTGACAACATCTTTACATCATTTTTTTTTTATGGTAATATATATTTACCCTCTGTAAATCTGAGTTGGCACCAGGACTGAACTGGGAGGAAGACACAGGTTTTTATTTATTTGTTGTTTGCACAGGTCAGAATTGATTTTGGCAGCTTGTTGTAATTTGTGCTACTTTTCATACCACACCAAATCACAGAGGTTTTCAAACTGTAAGGAAGGTGCAGAGTAAGACCGGAGACAGACAGACTGTGTAAGGTGAGAAGGACAGGTGTATACTGATGTTCTAAGAACAACAGGTTGTTATTGTATACTGACAATGCATCAGTGGCATGATTAAGGAAAGCTACTTCACGTATATGTTGAGAAACTTTTCTTATTGAAAATGAAAAATGATATAGTATATGCTGACATAAATACACACATAGAAATATCAAGTCTCACAATATTCAGATCAAACACAAACAGCCTTAATGTCCTGTTGCTGTTGAACTTAGACTTTTATTTTGGAAGATATATTTGGCCAAACAATATTTACCAATATCAAGAAACAGCACAATATAACACTGATTGAATGACACTACAGGCTGATAAATATGAGGTTTATTTCCATAAAAATACCCAGAGGAAACAGAGTGTACAGTACAGCAGTGAAGACAGTGAAGCTCCGTCTTCATCTGGTTTTCTGATAAAACACCACAGTGAAGAGCTGCCGCTGTGTGTGTGATATACAGCAGTGACCCGTCACAGGAAACACCCTCTGTGCCTCTGGCGTAATGACTAAATTCACATTTGTGACTTCAGCATCAATGATAACACTCGAGTCACAAGACACACCCACGGCATGAGAAAAGAAAAATAAGCACAATGATGATTACATGAGAGGCTCAGACCGGGGCCACCTCCCTGAGAAAGGCCTCCGTCCCCGGCCTGAAGCGCATGGAAACAGAGCCAGAGATGATGGAGTAGAGACGTTGTTGCGGGGCAGCTCCCTCCAACTGGAAACCAGCTGCTCAGGTCAGGGATCGGACTGGGCAGGAGCACTGAGGCGACACTGTAATGACAGAAGCTACCTGCAAAACACAAGCAGAGCGGACAATAGGCATCAATCACCCAGCAGACACCGCTGCCTCACACATCAGGGATGGCGCTGTCAGCGTTCTCAAAGCACAAGCACAATGTAGATCCCTGCTGTGGGATTGTTATTCCCTTTCATTTGTAAATTTTTAATTGGTAAGAAACCGATTTATTCTTTTCATTCCAAAAGTCTCACAGGTTGTGGGAAGTAATTTATGATTGGTGGTCAACGGTTGAGTTTTAATTAAGTCCAGGCCACAGTTCACGGTGCAGAAGAGGGAAGGGGTTCATTAATCACCGACCAGCAGACCGGCCTTGTACATGAAAGGCCAGAGCGCATCACTTTTGTCTGAATTACAGTTAATAGTTGGCCAACAGGAAACATGTGAGTGAATAAAGCCACAGAAGGAAGAAGATTCAGAGGATTATGTCAGCGTTTGACGAACAGAAATAAATTAAATCTGATCAAAATATGGATTTAGAAATCAGTCCGGGGCACTTCACAAATCTGTGTACACTGACTGATGTTCCAATTCAAAGGTTAATATCAGCTCTGGTTTATTGATCCAAGCCTTCTCACAATGACAGGAAACTCCAAAAGATGAAAAATTAGCTTTATTTGAAAAGTTTTGGGTCAGTTTTCAAGTCAAAGGTTTTTTTGGATGGAGTCAGCTTCGCCTGACAAGCACTACAATCCGTTAATGGAAAGTCCTGTGCAGAGCTGACAGGAAACGACTGATAGCCAGAAGACATGGATGAAGGAAAAGCTTGGATTGAGAGTAGTAGAAATTAATATTTGTTGTTTGAGTTATTGGGCTTCACAATGTGCTATATATATATACTGTATATCATGTAAACATCCAACAAGAAGAAAAATAAATACATTAAAATACAAAAAATAAATAAGTAAATACCCAATATATATAAAATACCAAACAATCCAGGTAACTATAACAAAAAACAACAACAAAAAAGAGGTGTACTTTTCTGATACCCAAAACCAGTGTTGTGCCAGTTCACACTTAAAATGAATTAGCTCAAAGTTCAGTACATACAGACCAAAATTAATTAATTCATGTTCATAGTTCATTTTTTTAAATTATGAACTAAGTTCACAGTTCCAAAAATGAACTAGTTCATGCTCACTTGTTCCATTTTAAAAAAAAAATGAATAGGCTGATATTGTTTTTCAATAGAACCTCCTTCTACCATCCATCACCAGCCCCAAATCTCTGCCACTTCCAATTAAATTCATTATTGTACACCACTGAAGAATCACAGATACGAGTTACATTTATAATCTTTATATAAATATAATCTGTCTGAGTCTTCACTTGTTTGTTCATGAAACTGCTTCAAATGCTCAAATAAACTGGCTTCAGCAGTAGTAGCCAAGCTGGGCCGTATCTATGGAGACGTCATGCGGAGTGCCGTAAAACTGTTGTATGTTCACGTTCAACATTTGTAAACTGATTCGTATTCAATGAACAGCGTTCACTGAACACATTCATGCACACCACTGCTCAAAACCCTTTATAAGAAAGTGTGTACAAGAAAAAAGAAGACATTATACAAATGATTCCAATAATCCATCCAATTATCAATTATCCATCTCTCACATATTTTCCTGTTGCTACCTGATAAAAAAGTAATTCTTTCCATTTTAAAGATTTCATGAGTAATGTCAATCATCCACAGGTGTCTCTGGTATGAGCCACTTTCTATTGCAAGCAGCATTTAGAATCTGAAATAAATATCCGTCCAAAGAAGTAGCATTTTCTAATGACAGGGCGCCATGTACCGGGTCTCTAGGTCATATGGGATGTCCACCTGAAATACCTTTTATAAAACTTTGCGAACCGTTCGCCTCAGGACGGAATTAGTAACAGACATAACCAAAACATATGATAATGATTTAACTTAACACACTTTTAACCAAGGCCACAAGAGCTTAATAATGAGGAAGTGCTCTATCCAATCAGAATGCAGGCACCATATGCTAGTTAGTGGTTTTCAAACCAAGTAACTTAGGGCAAGTTAATGTCTCAAGACGCACCTGTATTCATATCAGTGTTAAACAGCCTCTATAACACGTGTTCTCTCTCTCTTAGCACTCTGTAAACATTTGTTTTTATTTACTGATGCCAAATAAAATTGGACAAACGACCATTTTGCTCATGAAATATTTAACAAAATAATTCAAGAACCCATTTAAACCAGACAGGTCACAAATTAAAAATGAGGTAATGGAACTGAAGAGAGGGAGAGACAGAAAAGTGTGTGTATTTGTGCGTGTGAGTGTGTGTGTGCGCGTGTGTGTGTGTGTGTGTGTGAGAGAGAGAGAGAGAGAGAGAGACAGACAGGAGTAGATCTAGCCGTGGTCGAGCAAGATGTAATCACTCTTTACAGACCGAGCTCAGAAGAAAGACATATACTGAGATTGAAAACTAACTGCCATGAATACAACCACAGTATCAATGCAGCGGAAAAGACAATGTGTTGTCGGAAACTGTAAATGTAACATCAATTTGAATCTGCATTAAAACGTTTGCTATTGCAAATACATTTTCCTACTTAAAGGCTTGTTAGACACTCGTGCCTGTCGCTGCTCGCAGATTCTTTTCATCTTTGGTGGTCCTACAGAGAGGGCCAGTACTGAACGCTAAGTCACACAGGTAGGTAGTGTGGAAAACAAAGCAGGGTGTCAGGATCCTAGTGTTTGTCTGTCTGGAGCTGGGCGGAGCTGACCTGCACACCTGCCGGCTGTCAGTAATCAAGCCACCTGCCAGCCATCTGCAATCAAGTCACCTTCACTCCTGTCTGCAGAAAAAACCCTGGTCCAGTCCACAGCTCTTCGCCAGATTGTCAGCTAACCTAAGTGGTGTAGTATATCGGCTCAGAGAATCGTCAGTGTCTCATTCTTTAGTTCTCTTGCTAGCTTTATAGCTCAGTTCCTGACCGTGTTTTTTCCCCTTGTTTTCAGGTCCTGCTTCTGCCGCCACCCTTCCAAACCCCAGCAGCCAAGCTACCCTTCCAAGATCCAGCAACCCCTGCCCCGCTCCAGCCGCTCCTACCTTTGCGTAATAAACACTGCTGTGTTTTCTACAGCAATTCAGTGTCTTGTCTGCATTGTGGGTCCAGACCTCCATCCGTCATGACACAGGGAGGGATGTGGTTGGGTAGTCTGATGAAGAAGCCAACCAAACCTGATCTAGTGGGAGTTCACTAAATTTGAGTTTCATTGTCTGGTAAATACGGAGCTCTGCACATTCCCCTAGGAATGCGCGATATAAACGCTATACGATATAAACGATAAAAAATGGCCTACGATAGAGATTTGAATTATATCCCCTATCACGATAACGCATGTTGATCACGCAATCGCAAGGCATGCTGGGTGTACCTTAATGGCGATTTTACTGCTCCACTGACACCTTTTTTTCCTCATAAAAAATAACCTCACGATCGGAGAGATGTACTAAATGATGTTATTCATTCTGTAATGTAGATATAATAAAACCCCAAACTTATGTCTTACTTAATAACATAAAACGAAATTCAATATAGACTGATCTGCTAATTTAAATACATTTATATTTATTTAGATTGTGTTATATATACTTATAACATGTTGCAGCCCCAGAGGAAACGCTGTTGTTCAGTCCAGTATAAACATGAAGCTTCACTTTACATTCAGACAAACTAATGTTGCGGCTGCAGTTGTTAATTTCATCTGTGAAACCAACATTTATCTTCTTGGCTACAACGCACGCATGCATCCTCTCATTTGGTAAACAACATGGCCGAAGGCGAAACGGAGCGGGTAGAACTGATTAAAAAGGCCGGTGCAACGTCCATTATTTGGAATTGGTTCGGATTCAAACCGTCCGACGTGGAGCAGAAAACCATTCTCTGTAGAGTGTGTGGGGGAACTGTTCTAGCTAAGACCGGCAACACAACAAATCTCTTCTACCACCTAAAAGCTAAACATGCTATCGAATACGAAGAGTGCCAGCGGATGCAGACAAACCCAAGCTTCAGTCGCAAGAACGCGGGAAAGAAACAACAGGAACTGATACAGTCCTCCATCCAACAGTCATTTTCAAAAGCTACTCCTTACAGTCGGAAGAGCGCGCGATGGAACGAAATTACAAGGGCCATAACTGTTTACTTGTGTGAGGACATGGTCCCTTTTCAAACGGTAGAGAAACGTGGCTTTAAAGCCATGATCAGAGCTATTGATCCACGATACGAGCTGCCTAACCGCAAATACTTTTCAGACACAGAGATGCCAAGGTTGTACGCCGAGCTCCGCGAAAAGGTTGAAAAAGAGCTGTGTGACTTGAAATACTTTGCCACTACAACGGACCTGTGGTCGAGCCGTACCATGGACCTTTTCCTCAGCCTGACCGTTCACTATATAACGGACGATTGGAATCGTGGCAGCCGGTGTTTGCAGACATCGTGTTTCCCTACTGAACATAGGGCCGAGGAGATATCACAAGGACTCAAGGATGCACTCGAGTCATGGGGTATGAAAGGAGAACGCCAAGTGTGCATCACCACGGACAACGGATCGAACGTGGTCAAAGCAGCGTCTGTAAATGATTGGACCAGGCTGCAACGCTTCGGGCACAGGTTGCACCTCACCATCAGCAGGTTAAAACATTTTGTGCATAATATTATAATATTTTAACATCATACTGTAATATTTGCCTATAATACTGCATAGTAATGTAGACTTTGCCTCTGTTCAGTTGCACTATGCTATTTTTTAAATGTAGCATTTATGTTAAGTAATGTTCATTCAATCCTAATCAAGCATTAAGGTGTGTGTGTTTGTGTGAGGAGCTCGGAGTACGTCCAACTGGGGGGAGACCCTGAGGTAGAACCAGAACTTGTTGGAGGGATTACTTAGCCCATCTGGCCTTGGAACGCCTCAGGAGCCCCCAGGAGGAGCTGGAAAGAGGGATGTCTAGGATGCCCTGCTTAGTCTACTGCCACCACCCACCGACCCTGGATAAGCGGAGGAAAATGAATGGATGAATGGATGTTGATGATTCCTGTTTGAATGGGTCTTGAATCCAGTCATAGTCCTCAAGGTCAGCCCCACGTGTAAAATAGCATTCAAGTCTCTCTCATCTGAAGGTGTGTGGCGAATGCGGCGCACTCCCTGGCTGCCTGTGGTGCAGCTAATGCTAGTGGGAACATGTCCATGGAGCCCTGGTCCAGAGCCTCGTGCCACAGGGGAAGCTTGTCCATAAACTCCCAAATCCTGCCCTGAAGCTTGGTGTTTAACTCCTATTCATGAAGTTCATAGACATGACAGGACTTTCCTCCATGACAGCCAGCGTACCTGTGTGGAGAGTAAGGCTTCAGTGATTAGCTTCCATCTCAGCACACAGGTAAGGATGACACCTGGAGGGAGCAATACACCACCTTCCATGGCCTCTGACTTGAAGGTGCAATAAGTCCCATCGCATGCCATAGGCCACCGTCTGATGAAGCAAAATAACCACACTGTCCGCAAAAAGCAGAGGTGATTCTGAGGTCTCCAAACCGGATACTTTCTTCCCCCTGGCTGCACCTTGACCCCTCCACTATCCTAGCAAAGGGTAAAGAGCTGGTTCACTGTTAAAGTACATGCCCAGATCCAAATCTGCATTGATCCTCCTGGAATTCCAGGGGAAGGCTGAGCAGTGTGATACCCTGATAACTAGAGCACACTCTCCAGTCCCCCTCCTACAGGAACCACCACCCCAGTCTGCCAGTGCACAGGCGTGTCATCTACGACAGCTCATCAATGTCCAGAGCCTTCAGTTTCTCTGGGCGAATCTCACCTGCATCTGTTGCCTTGTTGCTGAGGAGCCTCTTGATTCCCTCAGAGACAGGAGTGCAGCATCTCCTGAATATTCAAACTCTGCTTCCTCCTCAGAGGATGCAGGGCTGCTGCTGCTGCTGCTGCAGCTGCAGCTGCAGGAGATGCAACAACCCAGGTGTGGGAGGAGTTTGGGGGGCTATGGAGAAGGACTTTGGGATGGAATCAAAGAAATTCTGGCAAACCATCGAGTGACTCAAGAAGGGAATGCTGGTGTTAAAGATATCTAGTTCAGTCAAACCACTAGTTTCAAGCGCTTTCCAATCAGTGTTTATAGTTGATTGTTTTTCCATTATTGTTTTATATTTACTTAATTTAATTCAAATTTCATAGAGGAATTGTCTTTCTTCTTGTCTCAATTTGTCCACTTTACTGATTAATAAAATCACTTCCTGGTGGTTGTCTGCCTCCTCCAATCAGACTAGTTCCAGGTTACATCCCTGTTTATCCAGAGTCCTTGACCTTTGACCTTTGACCACTAAAATTTAATAACTTCATCCTTTAGTCTAAGTGAATGTTTGTACCCAATTTGAAGAAGTTCCGTCAAGGTGTTACTGAGATATCACGTCCAGGAGAATGGGACGGACGGACGACCTGAAAACAATACGGCTCCAGCATGGATAAAAACTCAACTGAACTGCGTCAAGTTAAGAGAGTTTATAGAATCTGATATCACAGAAAAAACAAATACAAGTTTAGGCTAAATATACACATTTCCCCCACAAACGCAGCCTGACATAATTGTTATTGTCTGATCGTGACTAGAATTCAGTTCACTAAGGTTGAAAAGGTTAGACAGTGCCCGGGTCAGGTTACTGTCACTGCAGTCACTCAGGGATGCAATAAAGCAGCAGGTGACAGTCTATCAAAGGTGGAGATCCACAGATGGATACTGAGATACTCATCACTAAACACCTACAGAGATCTACCTGCATGATACCATCAACCTGTGATTCTCTGTCTTCTCATTTTGTCTCCTCTCCAGCCTGTAACCTCCAGAATCTTCAAAATAATCATGGAATGAGCCGCCTGCAGCAACGCTCCCACACACACACACACACACACACGCACACACACACGCACACGCACACGCACACACACACACACACACACACAGAATTAAACAGAGAGACACCCAGGCGATCCCTGCCAGAGCAGCAAATTTTATTTCTTTTCATATCATAGATCTTTTCTGTGGCAGTTATTTTCATTTATACTGAATTTTATTTTGATGCTTTGGCTGTACTGGTACAGAAGATTTAAACTGAATAGAACTATGTGAGGAGGGAAAACGCAGCAGAGCCAGAGGTTTAGCATTGTGGCAAATTTCACATATTTATGCAAAAATTGTGAACAAAGAGCAACAAATTTGCCTCCTGTAGTCCGGAAACAAACAGAGATGTGCTAATAATTCTTCTAGACAAACCGACAGACAGGTAGGTGGGTAGGATCTTACAAACAAAAATAAAAAATCTGTCAGACATGTGCCTTTCATTCACTCCAACAGCAGAGATCATTGACAGATAAGAGAATGTAGAAAAAGAACACGGACGGAGTGAGAGGGGATGACTGAGGGAAGACGTGTACGAGAAGGAGAGAATGGAGCGAGAGGGAGAGAATAGGGAGAACGGCAGGGAGAGGAAGAGTGATAAGAGTAGGATGAAGTTTGACAGGAGAATGAACACGGTTACAATGCAGAGCCCGTCCGTGAAAAGACCCGAGGCGTACGTCAGATTGGTGATTTTGTGCCCGTCTGCACAACGCTCCAATCCTGACCACCTGGAAGGATGCCAGCTCAGGAGGAGAGGAGGTGGATGGAGCAGATTTATGTCAAGGTACATCTTTGTGTGTGTGTGTGTGTGTGTGTGTGTGTGTGTGTGTGTTTAGAGGTTGTGCGTATGGAGAGAGAGAGAGAGATGTAAAGATAGTTCTTTGTAGAGATCAGAGTCCATGGGTTGTGTCTGTTTGGCTCACACAGTCAGAGAGTGTTGCCAGTCACAACCACATCAAAGCTCTGCCTGCCTGCCACCACCGAGAACCCCCGCCCCCCCCGCTTCCGGACGACAAGCACACTCACACACACACACACACACATACAAACATACACACACACACACACACACACACACACACACACACACACACACACACACTTGTATGACTACAATCATTCTTCAGTCCATAATGCTGTCATCAACCATTTGCTCTTTGTCTTAACCTTTAAACCTCGAAGGATCATTTTGGTTAATTACAGCTAATTCTTATAGTGAGGGACAGAATTTCTGTGAGTTATGACAATGGTGAAATCTGAAAGAAGAAACACGAGCAGTGAGATGATCAGACAAGGCTGTGAACGAGCCGAGCATCCAAACTAAACAACTTCATAAGAGGGCGAGACTCTGTCATGAGGTCCCACCACCAACAAGGGGAACTAGCACTAACACTGGCTGCATGATCTCCTAGTGTATTGCATGTCTGCTGCAAGCTGACCACTAATGGCTGTGCAAAATATTATCAAGTACATTTTCAAGTCATTTTTAATTAATCTGCCAAAAGTCACAAATTAGATTAATCAGAACAAAATTTTAAAAAATTACGGCAGTTGTTTCCTCCACAAACCAGCCGAGTATCAGGAAACATGGTCACAGTCTTTTCTTCCTGAGTTACAGTGTTGAATAATGACCAGAAGTGTATTTACAGAACATTATGAGGACACAGTGAAGTTGACCTTTGACCTTTTGGATACAAAATGTCATCACTTTTGTCCTTATAGACATTTAAGTTAAACTGTGTCATAATAAGTGAGTGAATTTGTGAGTTGGATCGCTGTGACCTTGACCTTTAACCTTTGACCACCAAAATCAAATCAGTTCATCCTTGAGTCCAAATGAATATTTCTGCCAAATTTGAAGAACATCCCTCACAGCATTACTAAGATATCGCATTCACAAGGCCAAAACAGTATTTTGTGAGGTCATAGCGACCTTGACCTTTGACCTTTGGCCACCAAAATCCAGTTCATCCTTGGGTCGTAGTGAATGTTCGTGCTGAATTATAAGAAGTTCCCTCAAGGCATTACTGAGAATGGGCTCTAGCTGCCGCCAGCGTGGAGGCATAGGAAAGACAGTCTTTATAATCTGTACAACATGACACGCTCCAACTCTAAACCCTCAGTTACATTGTTGCCTTATAGATCACACTGGCTGTGAACATGTTGTTGTGTTTGTTTGGTTTTTATGTTTGTTGTGTTGAATTATTCATTTAAAAACTCTGACAGTAGATTCTGTTCTGTTTGGAACTGATAATTGAACATTTTTAATTCGTCTTTTTTACTATAATAGTGTTAAGCTGTCCATTGATATGTCAGCTGACAGACATTCTGAAACCAGCTGGTAGAAATACTTCACTGATCAAGCAGAAGCTATGTTTGCGTGAACAATAATGAAATGTAAAATGTCACACTTTGAAGGTAGGTTGGCATGTAGCTGACTCCATACAGTGACAGTGATGGGAGTAAATCTTGATTGTAATACACTGCATTGCGTTAGTGACATAATTTGTGATTTGTCTTTTATTGACTCATAAAAGGTGATTAATGAAGAAAACTGAAGTCCTTTAAAGATTGTAAAGTAGATTTTTATAACTGTCCCTCATCTTTAGATGAATCATCCCATGAATCATCACACACAGAGTGAGCTGTGTTGGCCTTAGCACGACTCTCACTGGGTCCTTCCTGAGAGGAACTGCAGACACAACAGACATCTAGTGGAGATCACTGAATTTGTCAAAGTGTATTGGATTAGAATTGCTTACTGTACCTTTAATTGATTTGCGTTACACAGGTTATTCAAACTGCAAATGTATAAAGGTGCCACATAAATGCAAAAAACGTGTTTTCATTTCAGTTTTTATAAAATATTGCTTTGTCACACAGTCTGAAAAACCACATCATATAATATTTTTTTTCCTATTTTATGTGCTTGTTAGTTTGCGATTTCAAATTGTGCATTAAGAAGGTTAATGGAAACGTGCCAAATGACTGGTCTGAACCACTCAAGAGAAAATAGGTGAAAACAGGTGAAAGCCACAAATTCTCTAGAATCAGTTGTACATGATACTGAAGAGAAAATGTGTTTGTATGAGTGGTTCTTGCACAAGTTGATTTTTTCTCACTAAATAATGTTTCCTACAAAATGTATTTGATGGGAATTATCTGTATATGACAGTATGTTTTGTGCGAAAACAGGCCACACAGTTTTAAACCACACAAACCTGGTGTATACAGTAGTTCACATGAAGGAGTCTTGAGAAGTGGAGTCACATCATCAGTGAGTTCAAATGAGTTCTCAAGTTTCACAATAAACTACATCAACAGACATTAGACAACAGTGTGATGTCCACGGATCAGCCACAGCATGAAAACAGGCGCCGGGTCTCAGTGTTTTCGTTGATGGGTGTATATCTGACTGAGGTAGTTACAGTGGTTTAGGGTTTTCAGTCTTGTGTCGATCAATACAGACAAATTGGTTTGTGCTGTCCTCCCACCATTTTCAAAACACACCGTCCAGATGCAGGGAGCTAATAGGTCAAATCAATCACAGCCAAAAGTGGCTCCATGGCACTGCCATTGATTGTCAGTCAGCAGCTGGATGAATGGCATCTCTGTAATGTTGTGGAGATGTGGAGAGAATGTATGTCACAAAAACACAAACCCTTCACCCACAACCTGAAATCTGAAGTAACTGAATCCTGGTTACAAAAGCACGAGTTACAGGCTACACTACAGTGACTTTGATTGATGGGTTGATTTACTGTACATCATTTACACATTACTACAGAAACATGTGGCTGAGTTAGATTTGTTTCCTAACACTAAACCTCTCAGGCTTAATCCTTATTGGTTGATTTGAGGTTTCACACTCTTTCTGTTTATACTTTCACCTTTTACGGTTAAACTGAACCAGGTTAAAACCTGGTATATGGCTGGACGTTATAAGGTCAATGTGTGAAACTGAGGCTACGTCCACACTACTACATTTTCGATCCATACTACACACACACACCTGAAAATGCACATCACATGACCATTCACATACACTGAGCATGTGTGAGCCGCTGTAAACAGGAAGTAGATTGTCTACTGGTTAGGTTAGGTTAGTTGCACAAAATACTACAAACCAGGAACAACAAAGACAGCTGTAGCATTAAAATGCAGAATTTAACTGAACAACAGCTGCTAGCAAAGACAACAAGGTGAGTAAAACTGTAATTCATTACCATGTTGTATTCACAACTGGCAGTTGTAGACTGGTAGACAGCCCCAGAGTTTTCAAATTAAAACAGATCCAGCAGCATTTCCAAAACTTGCCCTTTTCAGGGCTCGAAAACTCCAGAGTAGTTGGAGGAGGAAACGTAGGA
Source organism: Seriola aureovittata (assembly GCF_021018895.1). Classification (NCBI taxonomy): domain Eukaryota; kingdom Metazoa; phylum Chordata; class Actinopteri; order Carangiformes; family Carangidae; genus Seriola; species Seriola aureovittata. The sequence continues at coordinate 27,347,845 of NC_079370.1, forward strand.
AAAGAGATGCATTTTAAAACAAAACGTAGTAGTTTCGACAAAGTTTCTAGATTTGTTGCTAGGTGCTTTTTTGAAAATGAGTCTCTAAATCTTATGACAAATGCTCTATGTCGGCAACACTGCAGGATGTAAACACCCCTAATAGAAACTGTTCGCACCAATTCATTTTGAAAGAGAAACGGCCAATGAGGAAACATTGACTAATCACTCACATGGCAACCAGCTGACCAATGGTGGAACTATGATCACTCAACACTATCACTCAGTCAGTCAGTCAGTCATGGACATTGATTAGGTCCATAACAACTGTCTATATTCACACCTCTACCACATGCAGAGCCGCATTCTGGAAATATGAGAAATGTAAGTATTGTAATTATTCTCATTTTCAGCTCTGAAGACTGAAGCATCTACTCTCTGTGCTTGCTCTGTATGGTTTGGTATTTGGTATGTTTTACTTCCAACATCAACAGAAGTGACGTCGTGCAGGAACGCATAGTGCACCTTTAACTCAAGTTATATTTTGCAATCAAGCTTCACAAAATTACAAATATTGCAATAAATCTTGACCCTCATTTAACCAATAATCATGTATTCATTATCTACAACATCCTATTTTTTCCTAAGTTGGTCTTGAAAATCATTGAACCAATAGTGACCAGTAATACATGTACGTATCTGTTTGTGTTTACAAGTGTAAGATCTTTGATGACAAATGGCCGCCAGCTGACAAAAATAATCTCTTCCCCCCCTTCAATTTTCAGTCTATTACCAAGATAGAACTCAAAAAGACAATCGCACCATTATCAGAGCGATCTCAGCAGCACGCCACCCTGCAGCAGCATTTAAAAACAATATGGTCAAAGATTCTTTTTCTATAGTTACAGAAAATATGTTGGATGAGATATCGTGTCATATCAAAGCCATTACCTCTCTCTGTCATCTGAAAGACACACATAATCTGCTACAGACTGAAGAACTAAACTGTAATCACTGACTGTCATCATTTCCACCACCCACCACCCACATGTCCCATCTCAGCCATCGTGTCTCTGTGTGCTGTTTTGCTTGTTTCTGTATTGATAATGTCTTATCTCATTTTGTATTCGTTTGTCTTTGCCAGTTTCTGTTATCTGCGAGCTGCTTTGATGTTTGAAGAAAAGGACGGTGCCAGTTAAAGGAAAAAGAAAAGGTTTTTAACTCAGCTGGGCCTGTAACATGATTAACCCTTTTTTACTTAAAGTGAAAGTGAGTGAAAGTCAACTAAAGCAAATACTGACAAATACCGGAAGACAACATTTGAACACCAGTAGAAAATGATTTATCTTTTTTATCATCTCAACCTCATTGCTGCACATTGTTCATATCTAGTCAGATTTAACTTAAACATGAAGTTTTTAAATGATCAAAATTTTTCAACTAGAGTTTTTGTTGCTAGAGGTAAACTAATACAATCCCTTTAAAATGGAAAGACTTCATTCTCTGAAGATTTCATGACAGTCTGAACTTTAGGTTTACATCATTTCTGTGTAGAAATGGAAATTTTGGCTTGATGGTGGCAATAGAGAAAAATTCAATGGGTCCATAACTTCATCTATAACACCTAACGTAAATTCTCAGCTGGTGGCCTGAGGCTTTATTTACCTCAGTGGCAGAGACAGGCCTTTATTCAGGACATGCTTTTATTAGGGACAGACATTAAATTCAGGGGGATAAACAGCTTCTCAGTGAAAACCACACAAGTTTGATTTTATACGTGTATCATATTTGCATGATTCTGGAAGTCCGAATCAACTAATGGTAGGGAGAGAAAATTGGACATAACAGAGGAGCTAAATAACGTTAGCCATGGTGAAGTTGGTATGTTGAGTGAGGGGCATCTGCAGGGGAAAGCAGAGAAGCCTGCAGGGGAAATGTGACCAAAACTGCACAGAAAACACAGAGATGTTAAGGGGAGACAGGTAGGCTATGTAATTTAATATGAGAGAGAGAGAGAGAAAGAAAGAGCGAGCACTATGTAACGTTATGTCATCCAGACATAGTCTTGACATTGTGTGTCAGATTGCGTCACTATTTTCTCTTCCTGAGATCAACAGCAATCAGTGAAAATTCTCTTTTGTGGTTTTGAAATTTAAGATTAACATTATAAAACTCCTGACGGTGCCTTGCTGTCCCTTCCTGTTTAACAAGATGTTGCCTAGCAACACAAACAACAGACACTGAGATTCAGGAACTATAGATGTGTCCCAAATCAGGAGCCGCATCCCTTGGAGGTCTACTAAGGTATGGCCCTTCATAGCCGCCGTGGACTGTGAAGGACAAACCAAACTGAGATGGTCTGGCCTATGGACAAAATGAGACTGTTTGTTGCCTGGCAACCTTGACAACACATTTTACCAGTTGTACCGTTGATGAATCATAATGACTGGTGATTTTTAATTTGGTGCTGACATTCGTGCTTTACAGACTTTTCAGCCCTCTCATCTAATGCCACCATGGAGTTTTTTTAATGTCTCAAAAACTATTGAATAGATTGATATGAATTTTGGTGGAAACATTCACTTTTCTCAGGATGAATTATAATAACGTTGTTGATTCCCTGACTTTTAATCTAGAGCCACCATTGGCTCAAAATGTCTAATCCTTTATTTATGACAACATTCCCATCATCTTCAGCTGCACTTTGTATTTAACACTAATTGGCAAATATTTTGATGCTAAAATTCTAAAATTAAATTAATAACTTTGGTACAATATTACCTGCTACACACTAACATTGTCATTACAGACATGCTAGCATTGTGGAAATCAGCTACAGCCCACAGCCTAGAGCTGCTAGCCTGGCTGTGGCTCATGTTGCTCTTATGCCTATATGTTTGTGGCAAGCATACACTCACCCACCTGTTACTCAAAGAGGCCACGCCCTCAATTCTCCATAACTTTAGTCCTTAATAAAATGTAAACAGGTGAGTTATATAAACAGTTGTCATGAAGGAGGAAATTAGCTCTAGAGACCAAAACTGTTTTTGTACCAGGCTGTAAACATGTTTATTTCTGCTGTAAAGTTGGACATTTTAACATGGGAGTCTATGGGGACTGACTCACTGTTGGAGCCAGACTCTAGTGGTCATTAGAGGAACTGCAGCTTTTGGTTCTTCAGCGTTGAATTCATGATTCAGCCTCAGAGGTTGAAGTTTGGTTTCACAAGTTTGATGAACATCAAAAAATGACAATACTAAAGAATGACTTGTGGTATTTTTCTCATGTGACTTGTACTATTGATCGTTGTTAAATACTTGTACCATCTCAATTTTTTGCCAAGTCACTCAGTGCACTAAGAGTAAAAACCACATTCAGACTGTTTCAGGCAGCTGAACCCCTTCAATATGTCACTCTTAGCTGTCTCAGTCCCATGGCTGTTCTCATATGATGTGATTCAGCATTAAGCCTTCCACTGGAGGATGACACTCATTTCACCTGTTTAGGTAATCAGTCAGCTTTAAGTAATCTCAGATCTCCTGGAAAGCTGTTAGCAGTGCATGCTGGGAGCTGAGCAACCACGCAGGCTTTGGAGTGTTTGCTTGTGTTCTGCAGTAGAGGGAAGAGTGGCATTTTGATTTGATTGGGGATTAAAGGTCATGAGGAAGTATTTAAATGCTCCTGCTCAACTTTGGGCTAATCATTCCTCCTCAGCTGTGAGTTGGAGGAGTCGGGAGCGCTCTCAGATCACCGTTGTCACAGTGTGTTGTCTCCCACTTTGCGGTGACAGAGCCTTACCCACCCAGCCAGTAATCCCCTGCAGCAAAGTTTGGAGTAAGCTGACGGCATGGAAAAAGATAAATAAGGATTTTCATTTTTCACCCTGTAATGAAAAATTGCATAGCACTTTCTCTCCTCGCTGCATTTATCTCTAATACAGTTTCAGATATGACCATGCTGTAATTTACCACAATGCACAAAAACGTTCCACCTTGGGTTTTTAAGAGGCCAAACAACTGAAACTTATTCAAATCTTTTTTTGTTTTACTTCAAGACGGAGCATACACACATTTAACATCTGCAAACCTTCCCGTCTGTTCCACCAACGCCGGGCTGAGTAAGTAACACATCTGAACGCACAGGAAACTTCTCCCACTTAGAGAAGAGAGATTGAGGACGTCAGTGACAAATGTCTTGCATTAACTTTGTTGTTTATTTTTCCCCCGGAAGATGTGAAATAACCCTATTAAATCAAGTAGTCACTTGGCCATTAATCTCAATGCAGCTGACTAGTCCCTCAAAGCTAATGGGGTTTAGAATTTGCATGAGGCGAGTTTACCCACAAAGCTTTGCCTAAGAGGATTGCTGTTCAGACACAGAGCTTATTGTCACACTTGTTCATAGACATGGATTAACGATACTAGGCCCAAAGAACTCCACTAACTGTGGCAGCAACTCACAATTCCACTTCACTGGCTCAGATCTGTTTTAGAGGGACACACATTCAGACAGTCTGCAGCTTGCATGGCAAAGTACCTCATTTGGTTAATACATAGAAATACTTGTCCAGTGCTGGATTGTTAAGCATCCATCAAAATCATGTCCTCAAGCATACCGTTCTTGTTTAAGCTATATAAGTGAGGCGAAAGCTAAATATGATGATTGTTTTTTTGGGCCCTTGCTTGAAATGATTCCGCGACACTTCTCGTTCACTTCGCCGGAATATCGATTTCTCTTAAATATTTATTTTTGTCATATCGTGGCAGTGCTCCTGAATTCCTGCGCTGTGTTGTCAACTTAGTTTTTTACATCATTTGAATAAGCCTCTTTCAGTGTGAGCGTGTCTGCTGTGTTTCATAGTGACTAAAGCAGCTTTAGAGGCTAAATATAACATGTATCCACTGCATTAATTCTCTAATATTTATCAGTGGGAAAAGGTGCTTGAAATGTGGCTTATACCCACAGTTAAAATTCAGTAGGAAAACAGCAAAAAAAATACACAAGTTCTGCTCAAGTTGTGACAGCAAACAAACAAACACACACACACACGCACACACATAGACTGCACTTCCACGACAGCTTAAATCCTTCAATATCCCTTGGAAAAACTACATCTTCTCTACCGCTGCCCACATTACCAGTTACCAGTCCACAGAGTGAATCACAGTGGTAATTTAAGCGTTCACTTGTATGATCGACTGTCACAACACAGCATCAGAATTTAAGCAGTTTATTCCTGTAGAAGTGGCGAGTTAAACATCCTCACTGTAAACCAAACAGGGATTTTAGGGGGTAAATGGACACAGTCTTTAGTTTTCTGCTGAGCCATCTCTGTGGTTTCTGTTCTGACTTATTTCTATTCACGGTCACTACCGGACCGGAGGTGACACACAGAGGTGATGGCTTATGAGCGAGTTGCTCTTGCCCCCTTGTTGCACCTGTTCTCAGATATGGAGCACCGACCGACCCGGAGCATCCGCCCGAAAATTCCCAGAGGTCTGTGTCTCACTGCGGCAGTCCAGAGTATGAGTGGTAACGTAAAGTGTCCACAGGGGGGGTCGACAGAATAAAAAGCTGAGACAGACATGGTGACAGCTTAATAAAATACTTTGTCCCTGCCCTTCAAAACAACCCACATAAGCATTTTCTTATCAGACTCCACAGTTAGCAGGATAACATTGTTTTGCATTCAAGAATCATTATCTATGAATTTTACTAAATTATTTACGTGACCCTTCTCTGATCTGCCACCTCTAAGATTAAGGTTTAGAGACAAAACCTACTTGGTTAAGGAGAGAGAGAGGCCATGGTTTGAGTGATATATTTATACAGTAGCTGTGTCCCAGCACTATACTACATACAACATACTTTAACAACACGTGTGATGTTGGATGACTATCAAACTGCAGCTTTAGAAACTAAACTTAACAAAGTTTTATTTCGATAGTGATAGTGAGAGGGACAGGAAGGTCAGGGAGAGAGAGAGAGAGAGAGAGAGAGAGAGGATGACATGTAGCAAAGGGCCAAATGTTTGACTGGAACCCAGGCCGCTGTAGTGACCACCTAAATGCTGAGCTAAATAAGAAGTAAAAAGAAGACCAAATGAAGAACTGCAAAAAGATGCAGAAAGATTGAAAGTGCTTTAGAACTTGGCAGTCAGTTCTTTTTATCAACTGGCAGAGCTAGGCGTGGTGCATTATGGGCAGGAAACTGGCCTTAATAGATGGACTGCAGTTAAAAACTAATTTGATCAATAATATAGTAAAATACATTCTACAGTCTAGTATAATAATTATAATCTCAAAATGACAAAAGTTAGAAGACTTTCAACATCCTGGTTACAATGATAAATATGTTTTAAACCGCCAAGAAAAGACACTGAGACACAGGAAACTAAAGTCCTGTGATTTGTCAAACCATCCGTCAACCACAACCTCCACCTAATGTGGACTTTGTGTCTATATACTAAGTTACCTGACTTCCTCCTTTGCTCCTGCCATAAATCGAGGTAGACTAATAATAAAATTATGCATCGTAGTAAGCTGCTTGCACAGACCAGCTATGGGCTCATTTTTAAATAAATGGTCTCAACTGTTGGTCAGAAGCAGGAAATTAACAGCTCCCATGTTGAAATGTCACACATTGGTTTTTTTTAATTATTTTTTGGGGGCTTTTTACACCTTTATTGATAGTACAGTAGAGAGAGACAGGAAATGGGGAATGACATGCAGTAAAGGGCCGTCCGATGCTGGATTTGAACCGGGGTCAACGGCAGCGAGGACCTTAGCCTCCGCATATGGGGCGCCTGCTTAACCAACTAGGCTACTCGACGCCCCAAATGTTTCACATTGTTGACTCAACCAATTATTTCAACATCTATACTTCTGAGAGACAAAAGGTCCCACTCATATTTACATAAACATAATTCCTAACTCCCTAACTTGATCCAAAATCAATCTTTAACCACAATTACTATAACACAACATATCTGCCATTCTGTCTTTGCTGTATGTTTTGTCATTTTTTTATATTGTTTGTGGTACATATAAATATAAGCACACTGATGGGGTATCTAGGTATACTTATATCTATGGGCACTTACAAAATTGGTGCTGTCCAGTATATTATATCCTTTGATGTCATATTCCAGTGGGTTGGTTTGTAGACATGAATCATAGCAGCAGCCACAATTTGAATTTTTGGTCTTAAATTACACTGTCGGAACTAGGACCACTAATTGGTCTTTGGGGATGAGTTTCGCATTGTGATCTGAGAGCCATGCTTTGGACTGACAACCAAAGATAATTAACAAGGTTGCTCTACTGAAGCTGTTCTGGAGGGTTGTGGTGGCACACTGATAGTTGTGCTCCACAAATAAAGATTCCTTATGACTTCAGTTAGAATTTTCACTTGTTCAAAAGAAATGCCACCAGATAATATGCAGATTGGCTAGAAATTTACCAAGCAGATTTATGCCATCACGGTACTGAACTCAGGAAAGATCCTGTGGTCTTTCCACCTCTGGACAGACCAATACTAGGTCAGTGAGTAACAACTGTTGATATGTTGTTCTTTCTAACACTCTAACACGTCTGTATTATGGGCTGTAAGATGGATATTACAGCCTCATCTGGCCACAAACAGTGCTTTAGAGTATAGTCTTGTTAAACATTAATGTGTTATCATCAAATTAATTATGATATCTTTGTATGATTACTGTAAGCACCAGCCAAGTGTTATCTCATGGCGACAGTGTTTCGGTGCTTGTTTTCCTCTAAATTAGGACTAATGAAATCTGTTGAATGAATGCAGTATTTCTTTAAAAATATTTCCCTGTACTGTTGTATGTAAAAAGGAGACCAGTGCTTTGCTATTAATCACACTGAGTAATTATTAAAGACTTTTACTTCTATAGGAAGTGCATTGTTGTCTTTTTTTGTCATAATAAGTAGACACAGAAAAATGTTAAGTGGCACATGATGTTTTTCTGAGGTCGTACACTAACCACTGTTTCAGTGTTTAGAAATGGCTTCACGGACATGTGGAGTGTAGTATTAGTAATGTTAGTGTAGTCCTAGTAGTGTTAGTGTAGTTGTAGTAATGTTAGTGTTGTGGTAGTGTAGTGTTAGTGTAGCGGTAGTAGTGTTTGTGTTGTGGTAGCAGTGGTAGTGTAGTGGTAGTAGTTTTAGTTAGTGGTAGTAGTGTTAGTATTTTGGTAGTAGTGTTAGTATTGTGGTAGTGTAGTGTTATTGTAGTGTTAGTAATGTTCATGTAGTGGTAGTAGCGGTAGTGCAGTGTTAGTAATGTTAGTGTAGTTTTAGTAGTGTTAGCATAGTTGCAGTAGTGTTAGTTAGTGGTAGTAGTGCTAGTGTTGTTATAGTAGTGTTAATGTTGTGGTAGTGTAATGTTAGTGGTGTCCTAGTAATGTTAGTGTAGTTGTAGTAATGTTAGTGTTGTGGTAATGTAGTGTTAGTGTAATGTTAGTGGTGTTGATGTAGTTGTAGTAGTGTTAGTGTATTGGTAGTCGTGTTAGTGTAGTGGTAATGTAGTGTTAGTAGTGGTAGTCTAGTGGTGGTGCTGTTAGTGTAGTGGTAGTAGTGTTGGTGTAGTTGTAGTAGTGGTAATCTAGTGGTGGTGGTGTTAGTGTAGTGGTGGTAGTGTAGTGTTAGTGTAGTAGTGTTAATAGTGGTAGTGTAGTGGTAGTGTAGTGGTAGTAGTTTTAGTTAGTGGTAGTAGTGTAGTGTTAGTGTAATAGTGTTCATAGTGGTAGTGTAGTTCTAGTAGTGTTAGTGTAGTGTGAGTAATGTGAGTGTTTTGGTAGTGTATTATTAGTTTAGCGGTAGTAGTGTTAGTGTTGTGGTAGCGTAGTGTTCATGTAGTGTTAGTAATGTTAGTGTAGTTGTAGTAGTGTTAGTGTAGTGTCAGTATTTTTAGTGTGGTTGTAGTAGTGTTACTGTGGTGGTAGTAGTGTTAGTGTGGTTTTAGTAGTGTTAGTAGTGTTAGTGTAGTGGTAGTAGTGGTAGTGTAGTTGTAGTAGTGGTAGTGTAGTGGTAGTAGTGTTAGTGTAGTGGTAGTAGTGGTAGTGTAGTGGTAGTAGTGTTAGTGTAGTGGTAGTAGTGGTAGTGTAGTGTTAGTGTAGTGGTAGTAGTGGTAGTGTAGTGGTAGTAGTGTTAGTGTAGTGGTAGTAGTGTTAGTGTAGTGGTAGTAGTGGTAGTGTAGTGGTAGTAGTGTTAGTGTAGTGGTAGTAGTGGTAGTGTAGTGGTAGTGTAGTGGTAGTAGTGTTAGTGTAGTGGTAGTAGTGGTAGTGTAGTGGTAGTAGTGTTAGTGTAGTGGTAGTAGTGGTAGTGTAGTGGTAGTAGTTTTAGTTAGTGGTAGTAGTGTAGGTAGTGTATGGTGGGTTTATCAGAGATTCTTCACTGAAAACAGCTGCTTGGTGTTGTTGGAAACCAGGCTGATGAGTAACATCAGCTTTCTAAGATGCTCATGATGACAATATCAACAGTGTTTAGCGCGAGCATGCTAACATTCACAACATGTGTTCTCCATTCATCACCTAAATTTGTCCACAGTTCCATGATGAACTGACCTTCACACTTCTCATCACATAACATCAAATTTTTCTAACATTGCTGTGCTGTTACTGGCACAGCGTCATTTTTTTCTGCTGTTAAAATAGCTAAAGTGACATAGAAATGCCCGAAATGCACTTGCGCCATGCGCTTCAGACCATGAGCTTGTGATTGTTAAAATAGAGTACACTCAGAGTACGTCTGAGGCTAATGGGAATGTAACTAATTTTCCAGTTATGTGATCATAACACAAATTATTAGAGTGAAATTTTCACCACTGGATGAAAAAGTTAAGAGATCATCAAATTTATTACAATTCACCCTGAGGGGAAAATTAATCTCTGAACCACATTTCATGGCAGTCCATCAGATAGTTGATACATTTTATCTGAACAAATAATAATCAAACTGCTGCTGGTGCTAGATGAAACCAAAGTCATTAGGATTCATTCCCTCAGGACTAAAAATCATGGCAGTGCATCCAGTAGTCGTTGAGATATTTCTGTTTAGTGATGCTTAATGAAGCTAAATGCTAAACACCTACACTGTTCCTCGGCCCTGGATGGAAATACCCTCAAATTAAAGCTGAGAGTCACAGTATTAAATGTACAGTCATTTGTCAAGTTTCTGTCCAAATATAGCATAAACTTAAACCTCATTTCCAGAAAATCAGCAAAAGGAAATTGAAATTAGGTTCCATCCGTTGCTGTTATGCAAATATTAGAGGTTTGAAATATCAATATGGTCAGTTGGTGGTGCTACTCCAGTATGTGCCATTACAGAATAAGTGGACGCAACAAGACAACGTAAATATAAAAGCTCCATTCAGACCTCAAATGAATAAAAACATGGGAAAAAATATGACATTTATGTTTGGTTCATGTATCAGTTTTAGGAAGGCTGCAGTCTTCTCAATGCTCCACACAGATATGATGTTGTCGATGCCACAGTTTAACTCACAAGCCTCTTAGACATCAGGATTTGTCATTGTTTTTATTGATAAGCCAACTTTTCCACCTCAGCCAAGCATGAAAACATTTTAGATTATTTGAATTTCCAGAGTTTCCTCTCAGGTGTTTTCATCCACAAACGGAAAAGGCTGATGGAAAAGCACTTACTTTTTCATTTCAAATATAATGTGTTGAAGTACAAAGCCAACACAAGCAAAGAATGTTTCCCTGCCCTCATACTTTGTTTTTCTCACTATAGTATGATTAGATTTCTAAACTATTCTTTTCCCTTTAAACTAGTGGCATAGTTTCAGTTTCTTTAGATATTCAGTCTCATCATCACATTAGAAAGAACGTAAGACTCAACCAGAAAAGCAGGTGGTTAAGAGTAAGATATTTTGTGTATACCGTATTGTATGTTACATGTGAAGCAACAGGCACAATTCCTTACTTTATGGATTGAGGAGCTCTTCCAGGAGTCTCTCCATTATCCTCTTAGCCTCTAATACTTGTGTGAAGCCAGGTATGTACCCAGTCAAATCTCTAGCCCTGTTTAAATAGACCCTGTGTTAAGTCCATGCACAGAACCCCCTGATTTCTGCCTTTAATAGATAATGGAACTCAAACTCTGAACCTGATGAAAAGGAATTACTGCTCAGAAGAGATCTTTATGTTCTGTTAATCTCTGAGATGAATGATTGTCTGGATGTCTGAATGCCATTCAAATCATCACCATAAATTCCTTTAAGTGTTTATAAAAAGCACAACAGCCTACAGACACTCACCAGTCACACAGTTTGTCTTTGTCAGCCATCATGACTATTATTCTTCATCTGGTAACACTGCGCTGTATACAGTGCACAGTATGCATTATGTAGGTTGGTTTTTAGGGGGGGGGGGCAATAAAGTTAAAACTAATCAATAATGAAAAGAAAATGACAAAATAAATAAATAAAAAATGGAAATGTTATGTGAACCTCTATTTTTTATGCACTCATGCATTTGAATCATGTTAAATATAGACCTGATATTTATGATAATATTGTATTTGTATCTTTACAATAAATCACACTGTGCTTTGCTCCTTGATTTTTTTTTTAGAAAATATCAAATAAAAATAAACTTTTTTTTCCTTTTTTTTTCTATCTGGTTAAGAGCATGCATGGTGTTCAGTTGGCTCCCTGCACACATAAATGTGATCAAAATAATTTAATCATACAGGTCTTCTAGGCTTTCCTAATGTTATTTTGTTATTTTGAAATGTTTGAGATCTGTTTGTGATCATTACTCTTTTCCAGTGACTTTGCATGAGAAAACAAAGTGTGCTTCAAACTCAGTCTGTAAATTCTGCCTCTAGAGGTCTCTCAATCAAAACAATAACAAAAGACAGCGTTGGGTGACGTCATGAAATAGCATGGGATCATGGGAGTTGTTGTCTTCACCACCATACCATTACTATAAGCTCCTCCCGGTTTGGATTCCTTCGGTGGTTCAGGAAATCAAACAGACCCAGTGATTCTAACCATTAAAAACACTGAACAAAGCAGTTTGACATTTAAAGTCAGTGTGTGAGCGACGCTGTACAGAGGACAGAGACTCAGGGAAGAGTTGGAGCTGAGATTGATGCTAACCTTTGTTCTGATTGTTTCTCTGATAACTTATGAATCAGACGTTCAGCAGGTTTTTACCAACAGCTGAACGATCCACAGAGGTGTCCTCCTCTCCACAACAAACACACCAGGGGATTAAAACCTGTAGAAACACCCAGAAAGCAGTTTACCTTTAACAATCAGAAATTCAGCGACGCTCTTCAGTGACACAGGACAGGACGTCTCCAGCAGCTGGGAGCTGAGCTGTCTAACATTTCCTCAGCTTGTTTCTCTGATAACTTCAGATCCAGACGTCCTACGACTAAAATCCTTCATCTGGTTCAAAAACATTATTTTTCATTGTGATCAGATCTCGTTTGTGGGAGGAAACCGGAGTACACGGAGAAAAACCACGCAGACACAGGGAGAATGTACAATCTCACAGAAAGAGGAGGAGAAGAAGTTGCTGGTTTCTTCTCTCTGTGAGGCAGCAGTCCTGAGCCCCTGTATCATCCCGAAGGGGGAGGGAGGGGGGAGTTAGTGGAGAAGAGTGGGGTAGAGGGTGAGGGGGTTAGAGTGGCTGAAGGGGTTAGGGAGGGTAAGGAGCGAGGAGAGAGAGCAGCAGGAAGGGGAACATGGGGGGTGAGGAGTAGAGGTAGAGGTTACTTTGGGAGGTCAGAGGGAGGTCCGGGCCGAATGGTTTTCTCTGAGCCTCCATCTGCTTTTCCACATTCATTACTCCGTCCGTCAGTTTGTCCACGGCTCCATCCCTCTCCTCCTCCTTCTCCTCCAGAGCCTGCTTCCTGTACCTGAGACACTCCATGAGGCTGGACCTTATCCTTTTGCCACTGGAGCCTCTTCTGGTCCAGGTCTTCTTGTGCCTGGATCTCTGCTGCCTTTAAGTCAGTTTTCCTGCCTTTGTTCAGCCAGGAGACGAGACCTGTCCTCCTCCCACTGGTGATGTGACAGTTCCAGGTTGTCTTCAGCCTGGGTCAGTGCGAGCTGGACTTTGGAGGTCTCCTCAGTGTCTCTGGCGAGGCATGTCTTGGCCTCCTGCTTCCTTTTGGTTTAATCGCTGACAGCTTCCTCCAGTTCTCGGATCTATTGTTCCGTGCTTTTTCATCTTCATTGACTTGGACAGTGCGTCGTCGATGAAGGCCTTCTCTTTCTCTTCCTCAGTGATCTCCTGCTTCACCTGGTCGATTTCGTTGACGAGGGCACGCTGTTCTCCTTCCAGAATCTATTATGTCATTTATATTCAAATAAATTTACCATATCCTGCGAGGTTGAATGGTGGGTCCAGGTGGGCGGGGCTTGGTGACTGTTTTGTTGTGACATCACAAAGTTCCAGAAGTCCTGACGGCTGGTTTTAAGGCTCAGTTTCTGAATACAGGCTGTATTTCTCTGTGGACTGAGGCTTTGATACTTTCACAGTATTAACCCATTTATACCGGATGCTGCGTAGCGCAACATTGAGTCTCCTGCCGGCTGCTGCATAGCGCAGCATTGTTGATTCCTCGTCATTTTCATGATATATTTATACATATTTTACCTATTTACATGCTGCATACGTCATGAAAATGACGAGGAATCAACAATGCTGCGCTACGCAGCAGCCGGCAGGAGACTCAATGTTGCGCTACGCAGTATCCAGTATAAATGGGTTAATATAGAACCTAGACCTGATCTATAATCAAACTACACATGGACATCTACCTTTATACTGTATGGAACTTTAAATACACGAGCATCCTGTGATGGTAGTTCACACCACTGTTCTGCTCTATGCCAGAGATCAGCGGTTCCTCTGAAATGCCTCAGCAGTTAAAATCCACTTTGATTAATGGCCTCAATTTTCAGACCTTTGATTCATCGGCCAGTTATGTAAGTCTTATTATATACTGTATACATAATAATAGGCTTTTATGATTCTCTTTTGGCCCAGTCATGTCCATAATAGCTGGGGTCGAGACTGGGATGACTCAGAATAGGAGGACTGCAGGAGGTTTCTACCTTTTAACCATCAATAAATGAAGGAAAATACCAAAATTTACTTATGTATGATTATTTTAACCCTTAAACAGAAGGAAGTATTTTTTTCAGCTGTGGCCTATAGTGAGCAGGAAACCTGACTTCCAGCAACCACAACACAACTGACGAGTATTGATTCAGTACATGGCACTGACATGCAAACAGAGAAATCCCCAAATGACTCTGTGAACAAGATGTGAGGGCAGTGCCAGTAACATAATTCGTATAGGAATAAGTGTCAGGGTGCAGTTATTGCATTATTTAGAGTGCCATAAAGAGCCCGGCTATTGATTTGAGAGCAGAAGCAGCTCCCCAGTTATTTCTGTCATCGTCACCCTCATTAAACTGATGTATGGCACTTGCTTTTCTCCTTTGTGCTTCTCCTGCCTCTGTTCTCCATCACTCTTTCACTCACCCTTTTATACACTCTAGCTGTCTGCTTAGAAAAAAAAAAAAAAAAACATACTTATTGCCATTAACAGCTTTTTGAACTGTATGTGTTCCCCTGTATCCCCTTCATCCTAGTTCAAACATAAGTATGATAAATGGACTGCACTTGATGATACGTCAGTATCGTGCCCATCCTATTTACCTGTAATTTTAAATATTACAACATATTTCCCATATTCATGCCTGGATGTTGCACTACGATTTCAGACACCCCTTAAGTGCACCATACTATTTTTAAACCTTGACATTAGCTGTACATCTCCTCCGCCTACCTCATCCTCAAGTCTTTGTCACTGCACATTATGCAAGCAAATTGAGACAATGTAAGTAGCAGTGGCTAATTAACTTTTTAAATACACTTTACTTTCTTACCTTCAGAGTTTCTGAATTAACACTAGGGCCGCCAGCATTCTAGCCCCCCCTAAAGCCACCACAACGGTCTCCTAGACGGCCACGTGTATTCACATTGTTTAGGTTTACAAGCAGGTCTTGAAGTGGAATAAATAAGTGGAGGTACCTCTCCTTCTTCATATAATGTTGTGTCTGGGGTGGGAATATAGATTATGTTAGAGAATGATTGACTAATAGTGATTGCGCAGTATCGCCTTTTGTTTTTTTATTTTAATACCTTCTAGGCTTCAGAAAAAATCAAAAACATATATTTAGGAAAAGTCATGGAGTGAGAGACCTGTAGTTTTTATTTAAACAAAGTTATTTACATAATAACAACTTGGTCCGTCAGACCGTCTTGGCGGTTCAAGTGTTAAATTGTGTCAAGTATTTACAGATGAATGCTAATGTTAGCTAGTTTTCTAGCTTTAGTCTCATGTTACAATTTACCCAACTAATGTTAGCAAGCTTCTAACTTTAGCCTTAAGTTACAGTTAAACTATCTAATGTTAGCTAGCTGATAGCACCCTTTCATTTCCAGTGTTAGCTTGTCATTTCATTACCTATATAAAATGTAATATATGATCTACTGTTACAAACACTGGTGCTCAGTCATGAGCAGTGAGACAGTGGAGGATTAGTTGTTGTAGATGAATGTTTTGACATCCTTTTTGATATTAGCTTTTATAATAGGCACCCCTTCAGGAGTTTTACCTGTTGGGTCAATGAACAACATTAAAATCCATGTGTGCTGAAGGCTCAGTAATTGAAGTAGCAGTGGTGGAAAGTAATTATGTACATTAACTCTAAGTACTGTACTTAAGTTAAATTTTGAGGTATCTGTACTTTACTTGAGTATTTCCATTTTATGGTACTCTATACTTCCATTCCTACATTCCAGAGGGAAATATTGTACTTTCTACTGCACTACATTTATTAGACAGCTTATATTTAAACAAGCAACATACTGTAAGAACTGTAACACTTCACTGAAGCACCTGCGTTGTACTCGATTCCCTTTCACCCTGGAGAAAAAGTTTACTCCCTGAACGCCATTGTATAATTCGCACTCTGATCAATGACAGAGAGAAATGCAGACTGGAGGAGCAGGGAACTGAGCCTAAAAATGGCTGCATTATGGCTTGAGGGTTTAGACCAAGTAATAACAGCATACTTTCATAATTGTAATGGGTTTCACACTGATAAAAATATAATAACACCTGCCCACTTGATTTCATGCAGTTACATATATGTACTGTACAGTGGGCTCCAAAAGTCTGAGACACCTTCCTATTCAAAAGTACACAAGTACAAAATATACACTGGTCAAAGGTTTCAGAACACCTCTCTTTTTACATAATTTCTCAGTGTCTCACCATTATGACAGCAACATTGTACTAATAATACATTAGAGGGTGTAGTAGCACAGTTTGTACAGACAAAGGGTTTATAAGTCAACCTATAGGAACGGTTTGCATTCACTTTCAAGACTTAATTTTCTTCCACTGGTGAAGGAAAGCTGTAAATTAATTATAGTAATCAAAAAACGGTTTTCTATTAAATTTCTCTTCAGTTTTTGGTGACCTTAAGGTCATTAATGGTTATTAAGATTATTGGATGGAGTTGAACAGCTTAAACTTCAAGAGAAAGAGAGAGAGAGAGAGAGAGAGAGAGAGAGAGAGAGGGGTACAAAGTGAAAGATGTGGGTCAAAGTACAAAAGGTATTGAATTTGCCTCAGTCTGATTGTACATTAGAACTGCAAAAACTGATTTTTTTGCCTCTGCGTCGGTAACAGTCAGAGCTGGAGGCATATTGTTTCCCGGGTTTTCCATCTGTCCCATTATTGTGGACAGTGTTGTGCATTTTTTGTGAACACTGAACTGAACGAATCAGTTTACAAATGATGAACGTGAACATGAGCATAAAAACGTTTTACGGCACGCCACATGACATCTCCATAGATACGGCCCAGCTTGGGTGGTGCTAGCGGAACAGACGGAACAGACGCATCTGCTACTGCTGAAGCCAGCTTGTTTGAGCATTTGAAGCAGTTTTATGAACAAACAAGTGAAGACTCACACAGATAAGATTTTCTATACGGATTTTAAATGTAACTAATGTCTGTGATTCTTCAGTGGTGTACAAATAATTCATTTAGTTGGAAGTGGCAGTGCTTTGGGGCTGGTGATGGATGGGTAGAAGGAAGTTCTATTGAAAAAGAATAGCGGCCTATTTATTTTTAAAAACAAATGAACATGAACTAGTTCATTTTTGGAACTGTGAACTTAGTTCAAAATTTAAAAAAAATAACTATGAACGTGAACTAGTTCATTTTCATCTGTATGAACTGAACTTTGAAGTAGTTTGTGTGGCTGACACAACACTGATTGTGGACATGATATCTCAGTAACGCCTTGAAAGAACTTCTTCAAATTTTGTAAAAACATTCACGTGGAATCAAGGATGAACTGGCTAAAGGTCAAAGGTCAAGGTCACAGGGACCTCATAAAACCTGGTTTTGGCTTTGTGAACACAATATCTCGAGAATTCCTGAAAGGAATCCCTTCAAATTTGGCACAAACATTCCCTTGGACTCAAGGAAGAATTTGACTTTGGTGGTCAAAGGTCAAGGTCAGTGTGACATCACAAAACACTTTAAGCCAGTACTCAAGATTTCAATTGCAAATGTGACAAAATTTCACACAAATGGTTCATATTGTCTATGACTCTGTATAAACAGGGATGTAAGCTGAAACTAGTTTGAGTTAAGGAGGGAGACAACCACGAGGAGGTGAGTTGAATTTTTCTTAAAACCTTTTTTGTATACTGTGGTAGTGCAGTGTACAGAGTAGTGCAGAGTACTGAGTAGTGCAGTGTACTGAGTAGTGCAGTGTACAGAGTAGTGCAGAGTACTGAGTAGTGCAGTGTACTGAGTAGTGCAGTGTACAGAGTAGTACAGAGTACTGAGTAGTGCAGTGTACTGAGTAGTGCAGTGTACAGAGTAGTGCAGTGTACTGAGTAGTGCAGTGTACAGAGTAGTACAGAGTACAGAGTAGTGCAGTGTACAGAGTAGTGCAGAGTACTGAGCAGTGAGAATGAACCACAACAGTAAAATTGTGAGCCAGACAGTTAAACAGTGAGCTGAAACTCACTATAGAGCTCCACTGTTAATAATTTGGCTTTCACGTTTTCATATTGTCATTTGGTCTCAAATTTTAATGAAAATATGTTGGACGTGCAGTTCTCCAGTCACTGCACTATTGGTATGATTCAGCAGTTGTAAGGCTGCATCTAATGAGTCACATATAGATAGATAAATAGATAGATAGATAGATACTTTATTTATCCCCTAGGTGTCCAGTAGCTCATTACTAATAATAACAGTTGACAATAAATAATAAACAATAATAATTAGATTAGTCCACTTCCTTTGGCTGAGGTGTTGTATAGCCTGATGGCAGTGCGAACAAAGGATCTCCTGAACCTCTCTGTTCTGCAGCGCAGTGAGATGAGATGTTGCATATTGCTGCTGCTGTAGCTGCTTCTCTGTCCTGCCAGAATGTTGTAAACAAACAGGAGCATGTTATATCCATGATGCTTCCTCCTTAATCAAGGTTTCAGTCAGATTCAAAATTCTGCCATTGGTTTATGAATTGTTATGACCTCTAGATTAACTACATGTCCTTCAGTTGTGATCATATTTGGTTGCTTAGGTGACCAGCTCCTTTTTGTAAAAACCTCGACTCTTCCATTAAATTTCCAGACTCCTCTGATTTCTTTGACTTTTAAAAATCATAGGTTTTCTCCAGGGTTTTTATTTGTGTGTGATCCCTCCTAAACCCTGCACTGCCCCTCTGTTTACCTCACAGGTTGTATATTTGCTCTCTCTTTTCATTCTCTTTGATTTTCTTTAACTCTTTTTTTATTTTTCACCTTTTGAAGCACACCAGTCAAACTTCTTGTGGTTTTAGGCAACCATATCAGTAATTCGACATTGATGGACAGCCTGGAGAAAAATGGTTGAGTGGATACAAATGTGCACTGAGTGATGAAGTGGTCAGTCACTCATTGTAGCAGATTCTCTGCTGGGATTATGGATGTCATGATGACATCCATCATCTTACATAATGAATAAGAGAGAGAACATGGGGTCAATCATTTTAACTAGCAGCCACTAAAAGGAATTCTGTGCAGTTGGCTATGAAGACCTGCTCAGCAAAAAAACACCATTACTACAAAAATACACAAACAGATAAACATGCTGTGGCTTCTGGGAAACTTCATCTTGCTTAATCTGTGCAATTTAAGAAAAAAAATCTATCGTAAGAATGGATTTAATATAGCAAAAAGCAAGAGAAAAAAGAGTAAGAGCAAAAGAAACTTAAACGCAGAAATATATATAAAAAAGTATTTTATATTAACAGTAGATCTGGGTGGGGTGCAGACACTGAGGGCTTGCAGCAATTTCGTCTTGACTATAAATGCTGAATGTAGATTATTTCTCATTTTTCATACACAATAGCCGTCTCTCAATACTGAGTATGCCAAGTCCAGTTGAACTCAGAAGTCCAGACTCCTGACGACAGGAGGACGATTTACAGCTGGAACTATCATCAGCTCAGCTCGGCACAGCTTACACTTCAACACACCTGTACCTGACTGTAGTAAAATATGCACTTCATATCCAAACTGTGATATATATGAATCTTCTAAAAGGAATTTTTTATCACATATCAAAACACTACAGACACAGAACCAGCAGTAACTGACCAGGGGGCTGCAGAGATAACACACTGACCGGCCGCTCATCTCAGGAGCTGGGCAGCGAGCTGCTGATGTGACCACTGGTCTCACCCGGCAAGACGGTCCTCACATCTCTGAAAACGCCCCCAGCAAAGACGTTATTTGGGTAAACTGACACAGATTTGACGTCTTAATGGAAAAAAAACATCAAAACTTAATGAAGGGATATAATAACAGTCTTTCCAGCTTTGAGCCTGGCTCAGAGTCCCTGCCGTTGTTACTATTTGGTGCGAAATGCATTCTGGTACTTAGCTGTCCCATGTCCACACAAGTCATGTTCTGATGCATCCTGGGTAAAACAGGCGGAGTGAGAACACTTTAGATATTTGATCTGTACTTGGGTAGATGTGGACTTTGAATTGGAAAGAACTTGATCTGGTACTGATGACATTTCACAAGAACACAAGAACACACAAGAACGCAGACTGAGACATGGCTGATAGAACGATTGTCTGGACTGCATACGTCACTAATACTGTAGTAATGGCTACTGTACATGTAGGAGTGTCCTATAGAGGCTACTGTACTACAGCTGGATATAAACAGGAAGAAGTCGAATAAAGTCAGAGCTCTAACTAGCACAGTGCGCCACCCTCATACTCACAACACAAATATTAGACCTGATACTTTATGTCTTTAAAGCCTTTCTAAAAGATAAGCTGTTACAGATTGCATGAGGGATACAAAAAAATCCATAATAGATTGATTTGTTAATTTTAAATGTTTGAAAGTAATTTCTTTAGATTGCTGACTCTATTAGCAATAGTGGCCTGTAGGGCGCTGCATATGACACTACCTGCCCAGCACCAAACAGCAGACACAGCTAGGTAGAGTTAGGAGAACATGGTGGAGCATATAGCAGCTACAGAGCCAGAGACCAAGCACAAAGCTAAAAGAAGAATGAATATTGGAAATAAACAAAACTCCAAATGAATGATAATGTTGTTCCATATCTGCTAGATGTCCAAATTGTTAATTGGTTGGTAACATATCAAATGTATAAGGTAATAACAAAAACAAAAAGTATTAAAAGTAATAATTCTATTTTGAGCTAAATTGATGTTGGTATGTCAGTGTTCTTTCAGGTCTGAAAACCTAATTGATTTCTTAGCTTATCTCTTTATCAATTTAGGGCTATACATTCATATTGATCTCTCATCTCTTTGGGTTAGAAGATAATTGTCTCTCACAAAACAAGGGGAGGCTGTAAAAAGTTAGATAAATGAAACAACTTGCACTCTACAAGCGGCCACCGAGGAATGGAACTTGAGACAAAAATCATGAAAACCAACGGTAGTCTCTCCTGGTGAATCTGCTTGTAAAAAAAGAAGTAATACTGAAGTTCCCTGGAGGTGATTCATGTTACTGAAAATATACATTTGTATGCTAACAAGTCAAACATGTGGTGCATGCCAGATGAGGAGAGGAATATTTCCAAACTTGTAGATAGACTTTGTGCTTGGAGGCTGTGATTTCTGCCAGTGGAGATGATACTAATTACTGACTGATGCAGTGTCCAAACATTTGTCCATATTTACTGCTCTATCTATTTACTGTATATATCTGTTAAGAAAAAAAAAATGGATGGTGTTGACTTCGAAAATCTCCAGAACACCAAGAATGACTAAACTTGTGCACACACAGATACTCACAGGTCATTTTACAAGCTCCAGTATTGGAAAAGGTTTGTGGCAGACGGCTACTGAGGTGACATGAATAGGTTGAAGAAAAAAAAACAAAAAAAACATCTATATATTGTAGTCATCATGATCATCACCTTCAGAGTCAACTGAGAGTTCCTGTCCACTCCCTGCTGGCTTTAGTCCAAGTCCAGTGTAAGTCAAGACTGCAGTGAGATCTGTCACTATAGGGTTACACACTTTTAGTGTGTGTATAGTTGCACTCCCTTTATTACAATAAAACACTTACTGGTGTGTGTCAAGTCTGTCTCTGAGAAATGGAGGAAAAGTGAGCTGAATTTCAAGTGTCATGGCAAAGTGTCCGAATACTTATGTCAATGTGATATTTCAGTTTTTCGTTTTTAATACTTTGCAGAGGAGGTGTGAACGATTTCTGAAAGCAATGTCATATAAAAATATTGTTTGTGAAAGCACACTCTGACTCCTCATCATCACACATGTTGACAGAGGTGATTGGTCAGACAACTTGAGATGTTAAATCACCATTTAATTTGCTAATTCACTTCACGTTTACTACTACTGCTTCCTCTTAACACTTAGGAAGAAATGACTGTTGAAGTAATTTTCTAATAACCGTTTACTGGTTTATAACTGCTTCAGAAATTACTTTCGGATAATGCTATAAAATATGCATTAAAATGCATTAAAATGTTTATTTGTGGGAATATAGGTTTAATAGAAGAAGACACGTTTGTTTGTTTTGGTCTTAAGTATATGGAAGATCCAGATGAGCATATGCCCCAACTTGTTGACTTTGCCTGGATTATGACTGAACCGCTGCGGAAATAAATCCAGTCACTTCTGCTATACTCACATAGTGGTAATAATATTATTTCCCTCCAGAGGAAATGAAGATAGTTATTCTCTCTCTCTCTCTTCTCTCACTCTCTCACACATACAGACACACTTTCCTGTTTTACCGTATCAGTGGGGACCCATCATTGACATAATGCATTTAACCTCTCACCCTAACCTTAACCATCACAACAGAATGCCTAACCCTAACCATAACCCAACACTGATCCTAGAACCAAGTCTTAACCCTTCAAAAAGCCATTTTAACGTGTGCTGTACAGCGCTTTGGTGCCTACAAAGCTGTTGGACCCCACAAGTATAGTAAAACAATCACACACATACACACACACACACACACACTGGTTGTTAATCCTGTCTCATCTGCTAAAGCAAAGATTTTGGTCTATTTCCATAAACATGAAGAGCTACTAATCTGAGATCTGGGTAAATAAAGGAGATGGAGATGTCTGCTGGAAATTCATTCATTTAGCAGAAAGAAATTTAGAGCAAAGATACCATCATCATAAAAATTTAAATATAATGTTGTTTTACACTAATGGACAATAGAACTGAAGAAGTCAGGTTAAAACGCAAGAGAAGAATCACCACTGAAAAACAGAAGCAGACAGTGACAATCATTTGTACAAAAGCAATACTACAGTAAATTCAGAATAATAAAAGACTACAGTCATGTTAACGGCCATGTTAGGCACAGAGGTGCTATAAGTTAAATAGTAACATCAGCATGCTCACTATGACAGTGCTTCCAGATCTTAGTTTAGTGTTTTAGTGTGCTATCATTTGCTAATTAGAGCTAAACACTAAGTGCATCTTCAGACTCGTCCCTGCCATTGTAGCTAGAGTGTGTGTCCACTGTGTCTCACACTCTTCCTGTTCCATTGTCTTTATGTGCTGATGTATTTCTGCCTCATGTCTCTGACGCTTGAAAATCACCGGTGAATGGATGTAAAGGCCTGCATTTATTGGCAAATTGACTCCACAATAAAGTTGTTCTCATTTACATATTTTTCTGTTTAAATTGTCAGACACTGTTAAAAGTGAGAAATTTGATCATGGCTCACACAGTAAATACTGTGTTTACCAGCACTTAGGACCAAGACACTGAGCGGCAGATAAAAATCATTATTTTATGAACATTGTCTGACAAAACAAACAGAAATAAACGTTGTGTTAACGACAGCAGCCATGATGTGAGATCGGCTACAATGACATTTTCAGCTGATCACAGAGAAATAGAGAAGCAAGAAAAGGGTTGCCAAAGCAGCTCGCATCTGCCTGAGCGACAAACATGTATTTAAGCTTATTTCCTCAGGACATTGAAACCATTATACAACTGTGATCGAGCCGAATCTGTTCAGTTGATGTTGGAGTAGAAGTCAACGGATCACCGGAGTTATTAGGACTCGGCCTCTGGGGACCAGGACCAGGGTGTGTGATATGTACACACAGACCTGTAGTCATTACCTTGTCTGGACTCTGTGCTGCTTTTGGAAGGAACAGGTGAACATCAATAATGCTTTCTTTGAACATGTGCAAACAGTACAACAGTCATTAACGGTCTCCACAATGAGCCCGTTTCTTTTTTTAGCTCGGAGACTTTCTCGCTGCGGTAACCGGTGGTGTCTAGCCATTTGATTGTCGACCGCCGACTGCTGAGCTTCAACACGGGCCAGTCACCACGGGAGCATTGATTCAGCCTGCTGTTTTATGAATAGAATGCTTTGTTCCACAGGATTTCCATTTTCCTCCCCCCAGAGGAAAATAGGTGTTGATCAATACTTTATGCAAGCAGAGACATCTTGTATTGAGCGTCAAGTGAGAGAAAATAGGCAAAAAAGTATTTATCAAGAAAGCTTTTTCAGCCATGAAAAAAGTTCAGGCTAAAGGTGCTTCTTCAGTGACATATGGCAGCTTTGTTAAAACTTGCCGAATGTGGAGGAGGGTGAATCCAACTAATATAAACTTAACTGAAATACATTTTATGCAGTTTCTACCTCAAGGTAGAGGGGCATTCTGCACTTTCTGGATTGAATTTGAAATATCTCATCAACCACTTCAGACCTGGGATTACCCATGTCTTAGTCTATCTTCCTTACTGATTATAATTAAAAGTAAGAATCACAAAGGCTCCAACTTTAGCTTTGACCACAAGCTAATTTAACGCATAAAGTTCAAACCTAGTACATGTCTGGACCTCTGGTCAAATCCTGACATCCTGAAATCCTGCGACATCGTCTTATGAAATCACCAAATACATAAATGAAAGACAAAGTCTGAGCTGTGATTTTAGCTGGATTTACTGTAACATGATCAGAGAGAAAGTTAGACATAATATATTTCTGGATCCACAGTAGTTTAGTCTTTATTTACTTTATGTCTAACTCCCTCTGTTTGATAGGTAGAGTTGGTCATAGTCATTAGTAGGAAGCCTCGTTACCGATGACTTCTCTCTCTCCCTCCCTCTCTCCTGCTCTCTCTGCTCGGTGTGTCTTAATTTGAGTTATTCCTCTGCCTCCTTTAGTAATAATGACACTTGTAATCAAAGTAGTTCATTTGTTGTAATGGAGGCAAAGCTCAGTGTATTGGAAGCACTCCTCCTGTTCCCTGCAGTTTGGGAGGTGCAGGGAAACCAGAGTAGCTTGGTAGACTGCCCGTAACAAGAAGTGTAGTCCTAAGCCCCCGGTCAGCATCCATACAAGGTCCAGACCTGAACCAGGTTATACCGAGTTAACAACACTGCAGCTGTTGACACCTCCTAACAGAACCTGTTTGAGCCAGTGATGAGGCACTCTGCTGACCAGTGGTGGAACTATGAACATGTCAGTCAGTCAGTCAGTCAGTCAGTCAGTCAGTCAGTCATCGACACTTCCAGATTATAGGGCTGGCCTGATGTTGCGGTGCAACCAAAAATTTATTTGGTTTACAGGTTGGAGTATAAACATGGATGTAGCATCAATTAGTTAGTGGACTAACATAATCTGAATTAGGTCAAGGTGCTGTAACTGAGGAGGTACAATAAAATGGCTACCAACAGGCTAACTGTGATAGACTGAAACAACCACTAATCAAGCAAACTTGACCCTACTTCACTTAATGGGACAATGGTTGACATCTCAGTATTGTGTGTGCCACTTGATTTTGACCAATGTTATTTTGGAGTGGTCTTAATGAGACAAAAGCTGCATAAAAAAATAACTGTTGAAAATGAGAACTGTGAGGAAATGTATTACATTCTTCATCAGAAAAGAAAAATTGACGTAGGAGTGGAAAAGTGAACTAATTACTGTTTTAATTCAAAGTCTTACTAAACAACCTGCAGAATCACACACTGTGCTTCCAGATAGGAAAAAAAAAAGCATCTTTTGCCACCCATTTCTTTTTCAGAAGTCAGTGACTCAGCTGTTGTTAATAAGAAGCATGCATTGAGTAATGTTGTCTCTGTTAGTTAAGTTATCTGACATGACCACTTCTTGGAAGCAGCAGATTTTTGGACTAAATTCATCAGCAGCCCACTCAGAATCAAAAAGGAAGCTGCGACATACAACAAAAACCTATAAGCAGCATGCTGACAAGCTAGGCTAGGCTAATATAACACTATCATTATCTGTTGATGTAACATTAGAGTTCTCCAGATAAATCCAGACGGTGAACAGTAGTGTATCAAACATGTGAATGGAACAGTTTCTGTGCTAATTCTGGGTTGAGCTGGAACAACAACGAGAGTGAGGTTCTGTTCAAACAACAGTTCATAATGACAAGACTTACTGATGAAAGTTAGTCTGTGTTAATGCGGAGCAGTGTCACATCACCACTGTGTGTGCTATCAAGTGAGCAGTGCCTTTTCCACAGACCTCACAACAGACATGAACGAGAACTGTAGCCATGGGAACCATGCATAACAAAGATGGCAACAGCTGAAGCCTCAGCATGCTCACATGATACAAAAATTAAAATGTCTGTCACAGGTAACAAGATTTAACAAGAATAAATAAATACTGATATACTGATGTGAAAATACTAAGACCACGACTAAATCAAAATCACACTGCAAGTGAGATGACCACTCTGCAACAGTTTCTACAATTTTATGTTGATGTTCATTGTAAAGCTCGTTTATTACAATGAATTCCAAAGGTTCTTACAATAGAGATTCAGTATCATGATATACATATAAACTCATTGTATCTCTCCAGGATAACGCACCTCACTGCTGCCCATCTGTATAAATATGTTGAAAACATGCAATCTTAGTTTTACCAAAATACGGTTAGAAAAGCTATGCTATGCCAGATGCAAGCTATTACATGGATAAAGCATCAATGTGGATGGTCATAGGCACATACAGTAAATTAATGAATTAATAATTTTTGAATGAAGCATTTTTTTTTAAAAATATATCTGAACAGGAGAGTCTTCATTCAGCTCACTGGCTTTTGTTTGCCTTATAGTCAAATCGTAAGTTTAAAGTTCCTTATGTTTTTGTTTTCTACATGATGCTGGGAAGCAGTGTTTGCAAATCTATACCAGTATGACAGAGGACAGAAAGGAATGCTTTAATCATAATAGCAGGTAGTCAACAGAAGAACAGTCACCAGACATTCATAAATTACTGTTCATTGATTTCATTCAATAACTAATTAATCAATATTATCACGCATGGTGGATTTTTTTTCATATTGATTGCAATCAGTGATCATCGACATATACATTTAAGACCATTAATGAAGAAAGAAATGCATTCAGCATGTGTTAAAACCGAATAAAACTCCGCAGAGGCTGAAGGGGAACGTTCAGTTTAGGATTGAATCTTAGATGAATCATTTGTTACAGTTCAAAACAATCATTTATTTTTGAATCAATAATATGACACTCTCTGAAACCAACATGGTAGATATGTTCTTTAGGCTCGTGTAAGGCTCTGCGACACAGCAGTCTGCGTAAAGCTGAGGCAGAGCCGTTTGGAAAACATGTTTCTGACCTGGGGTTTTATACTCGGCGTCAACCACTTTTATCAGCTTTTGAAACCTTTGTGTTTTTGCATGCTGGAGTGGTGGATAGTAACGCAACCTTTTCACATGGTGGAAAAGGGTCTCTCTTTGTTTGCCTGCATGTCTTCCACAAATACCGGTTCACTGTTTGTCAAGCTTTAAAAATCATTGCCACAAGTTCATCATCCCGTGAATCCATCTGACTCTCCAGTTGCTCATTACAACAATGGATGCGTGTTTTCCTTGTTTTGGTCCTGCGTGAGTCATAATCTACCTGCTGCAGCCCAGTAGGGTGAGTGTGCATAGCGTTGACCCAAATGTAGAACAGATACATTTGTCGCAACTTACTAACCAGTTAGCCAATTACTTGAGCACTGAAAAGGACTTTTTATATGAAGTGCACATGACTTTCCTTTTTTCGGTGACCTAAATGTTACCTTAGGGAGTTTACCACAAACCTTTGCACCATTCAAGGTTGTTTGTAAAACCTCCAGGGGGCTTAACAGTGACATCTGATATCTGAAGTGTACCCCCCCCCCCTCCACTTTTACTCCTTACAAGCCCAGGTTGGGTCCTTTCTCTTCAATCAAAGCCAGTTGCTACTACACTCAGCAGCGGGTGTCGTAGCCTCAAACTCCCATCTCTTTCACAAGCCTGGTGGTTGGTGTGGCCGCACAACCTCTGCGACTCACTTCCACTGGTAGCACTCATGCTCTGCAGCCCCGCTACCCCACTTCAGCTGCTATGTGTGCCTATTTCAACCTTTCCCATTCACACTTAGTTCCACAATGCATAGGGACGTTTGTGAGGCCGACCACAAATTACTATTCATTTGGAACTGGTTAATAATGAACTTAACAACTACAATCAAAATCACCATATCAACAGTAAGCAAAGTTGAAGGATTGGAGAACTACAGAGTAGAGGTTCAAAATATTCTTCCTCATGCAACATTAAACACACCAGTAGTTACACTTAAAGACGTCTATTTACAATGTAGTAAAAGTGAAACATATATGTCTATTCTACTAAGTAAATACAGGTGTGTGTGTGTGTGTGTGTGTGTGTGTGTGTGTGATTCGCTGTGACCACACAGCCTAACATTAAAGACTACAAGATGGCGGTAAACAAAGGAAACTACACAGGATGGTGGACTCTAAGATGGCCGCTGAGGCCACATGCCATGTGGGGTAGGAAGAGAGTCAGCTCCTTGGTTTAGGTCACACAGTGACCAACACTAACTGGTTGTTAGGTCCCTGGGGGGAGGTCATACCCAGGTGTGAACGTGAAGCATTGTGGGGAATGGAGTTCAAATCACCTTTGAAAAAGAAGATGTTGTCTCCACCATCTTGAATAACCTGAATCCCAACAGCGTTTTAAACTGGTTCGTGTGTCTGATGGAACAGGTATCCAACCCCCTGTGTACGCCGCGTAAACACCTTGCATTTACTCACACTATATGGCATTTATTTTTACACTGTAGCCACACTGAGCTCTGAGTGCTTCCAGAACGCAGGTTTACAACTCAGTGCTGTGCCTGACGCATCCGGTGTTCAGATAGATGGAGCGCCAGAGCGGCTTCTGCTGCTCTGCTAATGTGTTGCTCACATTGTGACTTCTATGCAGACATGGTGTCAGAGTCAACAGCTGAAATCCTGTGTGAAATGGACATTCATTAACTCTATTTTTTTATTTTATTCAATTATATTTGATACTTCACTTACAAATGGGATGTCAACTGTTCCAATTATGGAAATATGAAACATAGGCATGTTTAAAATAGTGATATTGAGAATATTGAGCAGCCATTGGACCAAAAGATCACCTCACTTTATGTTTACTATATTTTTAGTTCATTATAATGTCCCAGCTTCTGAAATGTGAGTATTTTTTCTAATTTCTCTATTTTTAACAAATTTGAACTGAAAATTGAACAAAATTAAACTGAATATTTTTGACAAAATGACATTTTACAACATCACCTCAGGCTGAAGAAAACTGTGAGCATTTTTCACAATTTTCTGACATTTTGTAGACATTGTAAATAATTCATTGATTATATGAAAAATAAAATACTGATACATGAAATAATAATGGAGAATAATCATGACACGCAGCCCTATGTGACAGGAAGTGTGATTTGCTGTGTGTCTGTATGTTCGTTGTGTTGAATGCAGTTTCAAATCTATATGTGGTGACATCACAGATTGATGACACTGCCCGCCTCATATCCCAGCATTAATAAAAGGCAGATATCAGCTGTGTACATCACTAAACTGCTGTATTTGCTCAGTTTACTCAATAACAGTGTCAGATGTGTGTGACAGGGGGAGGCACTGTTGGATTGTGGGTGATGGATCTTACCACAGTGGCCAGTCTTATTTTCTTGCTGAAACAGCAATGATGATGGTGAGGATGGTGAGGACGATGGCTCCGGCCACCAGGAGGTAGCACTTCCTCTTCCTCAGCTGCCTCTGTGGGCGGAGAGGATTCAGTATGTGAGTGGAGTTCAAGCATTAGACAGATCCCTGTTTTACCCTTTACACATTCTGATGGTTCCTCCAAAGGGAAACCTACATCCGGAAGAAAAAGACAATAATAATAATAATAATAATGGTGTTTTAAATCTTTGCATGACTGGTTTGCTGTTAAATAATCATATGTGTCTGTTTTTTCCGCTCTCTGTAAAACGTGCAGCTCTAAACCTGCATGTCTGCACATGATAGCCACTTCCATCGTGAATAAGCAGCCCTGTAAATGTCAAACTCCAGTTTAATAACCACAACAGCCCAAACTGCCCCGTTACTGCCCTCTCGTTGTTTTTGAAACAATTCAGTGCAACGACACAGCGCACGTTTCCACCCACTCGCAAAAGAACAGAGCAGGTATCTTGAAAGTGAACGTGAAAGAACAAGGAAAGTGGCATTTGGATGAGATGAGCTGGATGAGATTAACGCAGCTGTAGAGGAGCTGGAGGATTTAAGGTCGTGCTGACAAATACAGATAAATTGCAGGAAAGGGATGACTGTCAAAAAAAAAAAAAAAAAAAAAGTGGTTGCCTCCACTTCGTGCCGTCAAAGTGCTGTACAGTCATCACTGTGATGGCTCTGCTGCATGTTACACTCGCCTGCGATGGCACACACACAAGCTTCCCCTGCTCTTATTCATTCAGCCCCTGTAGAGCTGTTAGTTCATCAGCCTGTTTAGTGGCTGTGTCGTTGCTTAAATTTAAAAGTTAAAATTATGAAAAAAAAAACAACAACAACAAAAGAGATAAAACGGTGTCTTTTGCAGGTTTATCACCTGATTACAAACTTTGGATCTTCTTCAAGTGGCTCATTAATCTACCATCTTTATTCAGTTTGGCTATTTTAAAAAAACAGCCTGGTGATGCTTTTAGCAAACAGGACTGAGGACTGTTTCCCAAAGCACAGAGACACTGTGGATAGTTGATGTTCTTTTTGCTTTTCTATTCATTTACAGGCGTTTACAGGTAATTAGGTTTGTTTTAAATTGTACATTTTTTTTTATATATGTGAGAATCATAATGTTACTTCATGTTGTATGTATAAGATTTTAAATTTGCCAGTTATACACTGTACGTCTACATATTAAAAAATTATTAAAAAAATATTCATTTTTAGTTTTAAACTCATGTAACCTTTAGAGCGTCTCAGAGAAGTGCTCAGATGGATGAAATGTGTGGAAGGTGCCAGGCCAGAGTCTCTACAGAGGGATAAAGCTTAAATCAAAAGCTGCTTGATTACAGAACATAAAACTCAGAAACATGTAAAACCTCACAATTTCATAGTCACTTGCGTTCAGTCCGTTATTTTCATTTTAAGTGCTTACAGCTCTCGAATGGTTTTCAGAACCATTTTCTGTTTCATTTCTAATATTGCCTGTGGTGTAATTTAGATAAATGCTTCAAACGTTCCTCTGCACAGTGCACGAGCTTTATTCATTCATGTCAATTACTTGCCATGTTTTTTTTTTTTTTTTTCTTAAAGGAAAAACTGTAGACTGTGGTAAGCAAAAATATTAAAGTAAATAGAGTGAAGAGCAGGGGTTAGGAAATATTTATATATTTCCATGTCTCCTCAGGCGGTGACGATGTTTTGGAGCGCAGAATCTATGTTGTTCTGAAATGCTTTTTCTCCCGTTTTTTTCCAGCCTGTTTTCTGCTACAAAGGCAGCGAGAGCAGCAGCGTTAGACCAGAGCCGAGGCTGGAGTCTTTAAATCCTGACGCGCTTCAAAGCGCGGAGAGAGCAATTCATCTTCTTATCTGAGACTCAAAACAGGCTTTCTGTGTGGAAGAGAGAGGGAGAGAGGGAGAGGGAGAGAGGGAGGGAAAAAAAATGCTGTCGAGTAATTTTCCGTTTAAACGTTCCACTCCACAACAATTTGCATAAGCAGCCCTGCGTCTGTGATAAGAAGATTGGTAATTTTCAAAGACTCTGTGGGGATTGAGAATTAAAAGCCTTTCTCCGCTATCTCCCCTCTTGCAGCTGGCCACCACAGATTCCCCAGCTTCTCGCACGCATTTCCTCCTAAACTACGCCTTATAAACTTTCTCTGCCATCCTCTCCTTCCCCCTGCTCGCTCTGACAGCGCTGAGTCCTTCCCTCTCTCTATATACTGTATTCCCTCCCTCCCTCTCTCATCCATACTCCTGAATTCTTTCTCTATTCCTGCTGCTCACTCATCCCAGCACTGCTGTTATTTGGGGAGAACAAGAAAATAAATAAGGTAGAGGGGGAACAAAAAAGGGCTTAGTCTAACAAAAGGAAGTGTTGCAGTATTTTTAAACCAGAATTTTCCAGATTGCAGGACAGGCAGAGAGGCAGGACAGAGAGACAGGGGAGGATAGAGAAGGGATGCTCTTATCACCAGTGACTTAATCTTCAAGAGAATGTGTCCTCAGTGCCAGCACTTCAGGGCCTGTGGGTGCGGGAAGACCCTCAGGGAGGAGACACCGTTTTTATTCACTTTTAACATCTAATATGAGGGGAATAGTTCATATTTATGATAGGTAGTCTGATATTTAAAAATAAAAATTGAGAATTGCCTTCTTATCAGTGTGTAAAATCCTCTGAAGCCGAGCGTTACAAAGTTTATCGCTAACTATGGTTAAATCTAACTCTACTGAAACTCAAACAGCTGTTTCCATCAGCCTGGGTTGAAGCACATTTTCATTTTGCAAATAAAAAAAGTGGGAGTGGGAAAAACAAAAAGACAAAATATCACAAAAAAGGTTGGTGTTGGTGTATTGATGAAAAAACAAAAACAAAATGTGACTAAGATGAATGACAACAGACTTTGCAAATCAATCATGACATCCATGCAACATGACTTAAATGTCACACGTTATTGAAGGCAAAAGATAAATAAATGTCATATTTCCGTCATGTTTTCCTGCCCACTTCCTCTGCAGTGGTGGAAAATTAGCATCACCAAATCAAAATCTATAAATTTTGTGCCACATTTGAACAGAAACTTCGACTTGCTTGCAATCTGGTCACAACTGGAATCAGCTGAAATGAAGTTATTCCTATAGACATTTATTGTAGGACAAAATAAACTGTATATAACCAGCTAAATATTCAACATTTAAAATGTGACTAAAGCAGAAAACTAAAAGAGGAACGAAAACGCCTGCCCACGCTAAGGAACTATTCAGAATCTGTAAGAAACCAGTTTCTTCTCCAGGCTCAGGTCGCAGTGGGAGAAGACTGAGCCGACATCCTCACATCTTTCAGCTCATCCAAGGGGATCCCGGGGGCAGTCCCAGAGAGCCCTGCAGCATGCTGGGTCTACACCAAGGTCGCTTCCCAGTTGGATGGAAGGTGTCCAGGGACACATCCTGATCAGAGTCACCATCAGTGGCTGCTTTGAGCAGGAAGGAGCTGAGACTTGGGAACCATCTTTAAGAGAAAGCCCAGAAATCACACGTCAAAGAAACAGTGTTAGGCTGCTTGTAGCAGTGATCTCATCCTCTCAGTCAGTACTCAAAGCTAATGACCATAGGTGAGGGTGGACATATTAACTTCACGCGACTCCAGCTCTTCACGATGACAGGCCCAGATGAAGGTACAACAGAACTACAGTTGCTGCATCAATCTCCATTTTTTTCCATTTGTGAGCAAACCCCTGAGAAAATCCTCCTGCGAGGCCGGTATCTCCTTTCCACCCTGTACAGAGCAATTCATCTTTTTCTGACAGAGAACGCTGGCCTCAGACTAGGGGGTGCTAACTCTCATCCTGACTGTTTCACACTTGGCTGCAAAAGCCAGCAGAACCACATTATCGGCAAAAAGCTGGGCCACAAGCCTGAAGTCATCAAAGTCATGGAAGCTCCAGTCCTTTGCTGCACCTCAAAATTCTGTGCATTAAAATCACAAATAGAAAAATGTGCAAAAGGGAAACCAACTGAAGGACCACCTCCATCTCGACTGACCACCATCTCTCCGTTCATGGAGACTGGGGGTGGCTGCAACCCTTTTTACATTTCTCTCAGTTACTCACAGAATATCTGTTCTAGACAAACAAACTTTGATATATCAAACTTACATCTGTCTGCTAATGACCCACACCATTTAAAGATGATCATATATGACACATTTACTGACAGTATTTATTTGAATGGAAAAATGCAGATGTTGCAACTGACTCCAACTCTGAGGACAGCTGCAACATATTTAGAATACATAAAATTAGTTTTCTGTCTCAATAAGCATAGTATTCTGAGAATATGTATTGTTTTATAATAATGTTGTGGTATTATTTATTAATACAATAATATTGACTATAATTTATTTAGTTTTATTTTTGATCTTTTAGACATTGTAAATTGCTCTCTTGAGACAGGAATTTCCCAGATACACAAAAGCAAAACAGCTCGAGTAAAACTGCCACTTAAAAAACACAACCTTGACCCTAATGTGCTGAGCAACTATAGACCTATTTCCAACCTGCCTTTCCTTGGTAAAATATTGGAAAAGGCAGTGTTGAAAGAGTTGGATGAATTCCTAGGTAAAAATAAAATCAATGATAAATTCCAATCTGGCTTTAGAAGGGGACACAGCACCAAAACAGCACTGGTAAAAATCATTAATGATCTGAGAGTGAACGCAGATAGCAAAAATGCATCTATGCTGATACTCTTGGATTAACTGCTGCATTCGACACGGTGAAACTTGGACTGGTCCACGAGGCACAGCCCTACTCTGGTTTAAAACGTATCGAACTGGCAGAAAATATTTTGTAAGCCTTGGTGACCATGTCTCTGGAAATCATGAAAGCCTTTTTGGTATTCCACAGGGGTCAATTCTTTGTCCCTTATTATTTTGTCTATATATGCTTCCACTTGAATTATCATTGTTATGCTGATGATACTCAGTTGTATATATCTGTAGCGCCAGATGACTCTCATTTACCACAGAACAAGTTGGAAGTAAAAAAATCTGGGGGTCATTGATTTTAATTCACACATAAACAATGTTACAAAGATCGCCTTTTATCATCTAAGAAACATCACTAGGGATAGACCCTACCTTAAACTGGAAGATGCCACAAAGATTACTTATTGCTTTTGTTTTTTCTCACCTGGATTACTGTAATGCACTTTACTGAGGACTACCAAAAAGAACTATTGATAAACTGCAGCTCATACAGAAACTCAGCAGCCAGGGTTTTAACAAGTGACCACATCACTCCAGTTTTAGCATCATTACACTGGCTGCCTGTGTCATTGAGGATAGATTTTAAAATTCTCTTACTTGTTTTTAAAGCTCTCAATGGTTTAGCACCTTCATACATCTCTGACTGCTTATCTGAGTATGTTCCAAACCGTCCCCTTAGGTCGTGCAGTGCAGGCTTGCTGAGTGTTCCAAAAATGAGCTATAAAAAGTTTGGTGAAGCAGCATTCTGTTTTTATGAACCCACACTCCCTCCACTAATCAGACAAGCAGCTTCTGCTTCTAGATACTTTTAAGAAACAGCTGAAAACCTATTTTTGTGATCTTGCTTTTAGTTAACTATACTTTGCTTTTTCTTGATACAGTTTGTATTCTTTTTATAGCTTTTTATGTTTTTTTTAATATTGTTGTTATATATGTTGAAACACACTGTTGTGTGTTCTGTTGTGATTTGACTGCTTCAGCTTCAGGACAGTTACAATTACTTGTTGCAACCATCTCTACCCTGTCAGCCATTACAGATCATCAGTGTGCAACACACACTGACCTTGACACATGCTAATCATGTGACGTAGAGGTCAAGAAAACAAGGATTCAAACTACGAAAGTTTTGATTAATTCAAATAAAAAATCCGGACAGTTTGACAAAAATACTGTTCATGAAAAAAATGAATCACTTTCATTCCTCCAGAACATGTTGAATGTGTCTTCTGTCTTCTGGTCGAGGGAGGGTGTAACTGAGCATGTGCAGTATGAGTGTCATCACTCTAGCATGTTTCTGATTGGAGGAATTAGGCTTGTTGCACCCATCCCCAGTCTCCCTGGAGGAAATACTGTCAGCTAAAACAGACAGACAAGATTCAGAGCCTTTAGCAGCTTAGAGTGAAACTCCTCCAGCTCCTCCATCGTCTCTTTGTTGAGCTGTTTTAACTACACCAGTGACTGTGGAGGAGACACTAAATATCTCATCATTCACTGCCTTGTACAACCTGCCTCATACAA
Organism: Seriola aureovittata; assembly: GCF_021018895.1. Classification (NCBI taxonomy): domain Eukaryota; kingdom Metazoa; phylum Chordata; class Actinopteri; order Carangiformes; family Carangidae; genus Seriola; species Seriola aureovittata. The sequence continues at coordinate 27,383,811 of NC_079370.1, forward strand.
AACCATTTCATGAGTGTTTTCTTCTTCTGTTTCAACTCTTAGGCATTTTTCTCTCTCAGCGTCACCATTTTAAACCTGTACTAAGCAACTAATGCTACCATTGTTAGCTGGACTGTGCAGCACAAACAGGTCACTGTTGAAATCAGGGGTCATCTTTATCAGGAAGGGAGCCGGGCCTTTCTTAACCAAAAGACTTAAGCCCGACCTGCTGCAAAACGCCAGATCCTGGGAGATGAGGGAGGATGTGGGAAGAAAAGGCTGCAGTTTCCAGAAGTGGTGCACAACTCTGCGTCCTGATACTGTGCTCAACTGAAAGCCAGAAAATAATTCTGGTTGAGCTGACAGTGCCATGGGAGGAGAGTTGTAAAGAAGCCCATGAGAGAAAGGTCTTGAAATATCAGCATTAGTCCAGGAAGGAAAAAGGATGGCAGCCATGGTGGTTCCCCATGGAGATCAGCTCCTGAGGTTTTCCCAGTCAGTTATCAGCTCTAGGCCTGGACCAAAGGAGCAAGAATCAAGCAGCTCGGAGGATGGTGGGAGAGGCTGAACGAGCCTCTTTCTGGATTCGGAGTAGACCAATGGATCAGAGCTGGAAGCCAGGGGCAGATGGGCAGCGGTTTGGCCGCCGCTGCCGGCCCACCAACTGGAAAAGGTTGTGGTTCGGGGTTGAACACTCAGGCACAGGCTGGGAACCACCTGATGAGACCTGCTCCTGGCTGAAGGCTATGGTGACCTCATTAGGAAACTGCAGAATGCACCCCAACAGGTATATGTTGTAAATAAATATTGAGGATTTCAGTACCCTGGTAGCTTTTAAGGTCATGGCAAAAATGACCAATGCCCCATTAAGTTTGATAACTACACTGGGCTCCAAAAGTCTGAGACCACTTTCCCATTGGAAAGGAAAGGAGGCTGAGGAAGTAAAGAAAACCCTCTGGAAACAAGCTTTGCTGATGTTGTTCAGACACTTGAGGCTCAGTCTTTTATTATTATTCCTTGGATATGAATTCTCCATAATGACCATACCGAACCATTTGGGCAAATGTGGTGTATATAGGCATCCTAGCTTAGAAAGATAGCACGGTCTTCTGTGGTGAAGTGTCAGGAAATATTTATTTTCACAGCTTGTGAAACTTGTCGTTTTGTTGTGTTGTTGTTTTTGCCTCTTCCTTGTCCCAGAAATCCCACTCGTTCACATAAAGGTCAGCAGTGCAGGTCAAGAGCAAGAAAAAGAGATGAGTTAAAGAAAATATGAGACGGGAGAGCATGAACGGCTTGTTCACCTTTCCATTTTTCAATATGTCTGAGGCCGCCTCAAACTCTCCAAACTATTTCAAAAAGACCTTTCTCTCCAGGGGAGAAAAACTGCATTATAACCATTAAAGATGATAGCACTGTCACACAAACCAACTATCTATCTCATCTCCACCTCCCTTACATGGAAGACAAACTTGCTGTGTCTCTGGGAGAAAAACTACTTACCTTGTGTGACATGAGAAATATCCTCATAATACAACAATAATGCAATGCAATGATAATGGCCATAATATTATTCTCCCTTTATCGCATCTGGTCGGGAAAATTGGAAGTTCATAAAATAAATAATGTTTACAGCGGAACTGCCTCACTTGTAATCGGCTTATATGCAATTTACATAAAACTCAGAGTCCCATGCAGTCGCTCTGATTATGATATTTAAGAGGAGCAGCAAATAAACACAGACTTCATGGACAATCCTGGCATCCAGGGAGGAAGCCCTGTGACAGCCTTCGTCAATTGTGGAACAAAAACACTGACCAGCATCAGCATATTCTGCCTTTTATTTAAAATAGCTCATCAGTCAGTCGTGCTGTTGCTCTGACCTCTGCATCAAAATCACAGAAAAGTTATTTGTGAATTTAAATACATATATATATAAATATATACTAGAAACCCTTGTTGTCATTTGATCTGTGCTTAGATCCCAGAATGACAACTGCACCAACAATATTTGCAGATAAAGACCATGAAACACAGCAGACAGCTCTGGAAAAAAGAGCATGTGGCTGCTATGCCAACATTGCTTAGTTGTACTCTTACACTGTTGTTAGCACTGTGGAGAAATGTACAGCAAACACACTGGAAAGCAGGTAAACCAGCAGATTCTTCACACCTCACATTGTGTCAATACTTTGAAATGTAGCCTACACATACAGTGAGTTGACATGGATGGAATAATGACACTTTTACCATGACAGCATACATCTTGTATCTATTCTAATATTTGTAGAGCTCTAGACTGTCAACCATTTGAATAGTAAAGGAAGAAATGTCACGATCGTGTTTCCATAACAGCTGAACAAAAAGTCTGTGTGACCAAAACAGACCAGAGCCAATCATCAACAAGGAGTCATTCACAGACCTTGATAAGAGACGCCCACATGGTAAACTGAAATGAGATAAATGTGATGGGCCACACCGGAAGCCGTGAGAGCGCATCAGCTGACAGCGGTCCTAGAGCTATGTTCATAGAAGCGACAGACATCGACCAAAGAATAAAATCAGTTGAAGCGTACCTCTTCAGCCTGTTAGCCTGATATCACAGCGTTTTCTGTAAATCACAGCACGTCCTCCCATCTCATCGACCTTATATGTCTACCCTACCCTCTGATACGACCTATAGCAGCAGGTTTAAGAAACATTCGTCACCATGGCTACAACAGTAAACACGACTTGGTTAGGTTTACAGAAAGATCCTGGTTTGGGTCAAAATGAGTGTTTTATGAAGATTAGACGACTTTCATCATCATGATTACAATAACAAACGTGCAGGTAAGGTTGTGGAGCAGTCATGGTTAAATATGAATTATTATATGTTTCAAATGGGAAACAAACATCTGTCTGTTGTAGCAAAGTGTTGTGATGTCCTATCCTTCCAACCCAACCTGCTCCCAGTGAGGACTTTGTTGCCCTTTATACTACGTCACCTGATATTCTGCTGTTGCTCTCCACTAGAGGTCAGCTTATTATAATGGGTCATATCATGGGTCATAATGAGCTGCTTGCACAGACGCCATGTCAGCTGTCATAAATGTCATGCAACTACCTGTACAGCTGCATCAGTCTCGTCCATGTTCTTTGTGTCCATTTATTTTATCTGTGTTTTTTCATGTTAGCTGCTGTATAGAAAGGTTGCATCTTTATTCTCAATCCTTCTTACAAAAGTCTGATTGGTCAAGTGTCGGGTGGAAATAGCTCTCACAATGAACCCATTTAATTGGTGAACAAATCAGACGTGGACGATGATTCAGAGGTTTAGAACCAGGCTACAAACTGGTACCAGATATTTTCCCCATAGAGATATAATATCAAGATCCAGCCAGAAATATTGCTCTCGGCAGTAACTCTGACAATAATGCTTATGAATGTCTGTGCCAACCTTACATGATTAGTTTAAATTTCATTTCATGCTTGTTCTGTGTAAATAGGCACATTAATGGTCAAATAATGGTTATTGGTAATTTTCTTGTTAAATCAATCTACTAACCAAAAGAAAACAAGCTTTAACCAAAACCCCTGCTGAAGATGTCATTGTCTAAAGAGACAACAAGGCCATTTAGGCTGATGGGGTTCATTCACCCGAGCTCTTCCATACTACAATAAAGACGGACTGAAGCTTTTTTGACTCACAAAAGCATCTTCATTGCTGCTATTGAGCGTTAACCTTCAGCAAGAAAGGTGAACTGAGCTCAGAGCAAAGTGTGGTGTGCACAATCAGCCCGGATTCAATAGGGGTAAGCCTTGTGCCTTTCACAGTGTGTGTGTGTGTGTGTGTGTGTGTGTGTGTGTGTGTGTGTGTGTGTGAGTCAAACAGAGAGGATCACCAGCAGTGTGGTGTAACCTGGCTTTGTACTGCTGCTCTCACAGTCCCTCTCTGCTGTGGCTTTCAACCCGGCAGACATTTGCTTCCAGAATTGCCAACAGCAAAGTCAGGATCTGAGGTAGAAATTAATTTTGGGATGAGGCGGGTGGGGGGATGGGGGTGGGGGTGGGCGTGGGTGGGGTGCTGATGCACATACAGTACACTCAATTGAAACACGAGATGAATCCATACCATGTGCACTTCATAAAGAACAACCACAACCTTTCAATAAACTGCTACACAGTTTTTTCTTTTCAGTTGCTGCTGTTCCGTCATCGTTGTGGTTTTCTTTCCAGCTTGTTGCTTCGACCTGATTCCTAATGTTGCGTTGCACTATCCACAGATCACTTGTCAGTCAAACAGCAAGACCGCTCCTTGCTTTCCTTTTTTTTGGGTTTCTGATTTGGGATTTTCCATTAATCAGGTTTCTGTAGGTGGCACTTTGTCATCAGTGCGCTGACCGCAAATATCCAGTTTTTGTTCTGGAAAATAAAGACACATCAGTTTGCGTCCAGAGGAGGACTTTTCCATGTCTGTCAGATATTTAAAACAACAACTGGAAAAGCTTTGATGAGCTGAATACATTTTCACTTCTGTTGCAGAGTAATCACTGACAGAAAGTCGACATTTACCTGCATGACAATGGCTAATTTTACTGCTATAAAGTGGTCAAATGTTCCTTTTTTTCTGACACTGAAATGACAGAAATAAACAGTGTCTGTGGGGAGCTGTCAGAACCATTGAGCACCAGCTCCAGCACATGTTCAAACAGCTTATTTCAAAGTGTCAGTCAGTGACTGGCTCATGACTTTGCTAAAAACCAGACCAACAAGGTATCAGCACAACATGCACACAAAGATGCAGACACACACGGGGAATATGGACAAAAACACACCGGTGGTATGATGCATGAATAATATTCCTGGGAGACAGTTAAATAGTCACTGAAAGACCCACACAAACAAACTGTCATCAACTCTGATGCATTTTAGTCATTTAAACACTGCTTTCTACATGTAGTTCAGTATGTTCAGTGGTTTTGTTCGTATTTTTCTCCTCTAAAACCTGAAGACCCTGTCCTAAGACTCTTGACCTTTAATGAAAGACAATTCATCAGTTAACAATCTCAAGGAATTTTATAATTTTATGCAAAACCTTTACTAGTTGGGAATCTTTTTTTTTATTTTTTTCTATGAGAAGATCAAGTTCAAGTATTTGTTAGAATGTTCTGATGCCACACCTACACTCTTCTTTAACGCCAGACTGTATGTATGTATGTATATAAAGTTGAGTTTATGAGTAGTTCAATACATTTATGGGTTTTACTGTTTCAGCCTTACTTGGTCTGGAATGACCGGTACATTATGGTCTCTGATGTCAGCTATAGATAGGTTCTATAACGCTTTCCAGCCGACTGTTACTCACTGTTAGCATTCACCATAACCTACAATCATCACTTATAATTAGACGCTGTCCTCCCAAGAAAGATGAGAGTAAATGTTGTTTCAGCAAATGCCCCCAAAACACCATATATTAAAGTTAAAGTGACAAAGCTCAGTATGGGTGGTAGGAATTATGTGTGTTGTTTGTCTGGAACAGAGGAAGACATAATGTGACATTATTATACAGCGACACAGACTGCTGTTTGTTTCCCACTTCCTACTGAAAGTAAATGTAAATCTTTTTTTGTTTTGTTTTATTATTATTTTTTTTGTAACCATGACCATGGTGGTTCCCTAACTGTAACCAAATGGTCATCACTGTAACCGTGACGACAAAGATGTCTTAAACTGGATAAAGTAGTCATTTTTTACCCAAACCACAATGAAGCCTGACCAAGCTGTTTTAGTTCCACTCCAAACCTTATGGGACATGAAGGTATTTTGTCATTTAAATTACAGAGGTCAGTATTCAGATATCAGTGAGCAGCACCAACAGCCACAAATGACAAACACTAAGTTAACACCGCTCTGTTCATTTCACACTGTCAGACAGAGAGAAAACCTCTACACACTGTTTCCACCGTGTTTTTATAATCTACCTTATTCTTTGTCCCTTCCCACATTTTTACCTTTGCTTTATTTTCAAAAATATGTAAAACAGCTGACCATAGAGAAAGTCTGTCTGTCGTCAAAACTTGGCTCAAAACCAACTGGTAGCCATACCTTCTACTCTGGATATACATTCATGGTTCCCATAGGATGAATTCTAGTTCCCAGTTCCTACACTGTACTGGTCTTGAGCACTTCACGTGACACCAGGTAGAAGCCAAGTTCATCACATGTTGAAAAAAAAAAATACCATCACACCGTTCACTGAACCCGAACTTGATTGATATTCAGACTCAAACGTATCCCACAATTCATCACGGTCTACCAGGTGCTGGTAGTATTGTTCCTACAGGCTGCTTTAGGGCCGACATTAACCAGACATGAAAAGGTTCATGACGTCGGAAACCACGTGAATGTTATCATTCATCTCCAGCTGCTACAAAGTTACTGCAGAGAATATCACATTATTTTATCAAAGATGTTACGTCCCGTCCTTAAACATTTTGTGACATATTTATTAATTGTATTTCATTGTAATGTATTCACAGGAATGAAAGGAAGTCCCTGTTAATCAACTGTGTCCTACTGAGCTCAGGAAATATGTCACACAAGCAGACGCTTGACCTCCTGGCTTTTACCTCTAACTGCATCCTCAGACCAAAACATCAGCTGTCCACACATCTCAATTTGATTTGAAGATTACTTCACACATTCACACTCCCGAGAGGATAAACCCTGTTAATGAACCCTGTTCGTGTTTATCTCTCATCATCCCTGATGGTATGTTATAAATCTTATGTTGATCATTGCATCTGACGGTTTTGCATAATCTATCATCATTATTGTTTGACATTTAATATTGTTTTTAATCCAACTAAAAATCTGAATGAAGAAAAATCAAAGGAAGATGTCCATGTAATATTTGCAGCCAGGCTTCCTCTCTGCTCTTCAGACGGCTCAGCCCAGCTGTGGCTGATGGGGAGGGAGGCAGAGCAGCGTCGCTGACATCAACCTGGCCAACTTCAAACATTGTTATTTCCACTCCATATCCTTCAAAGTAGCATAAAGAGTCCAGAGGGACTTGGGGGAGAGTGATTGAGCAGAGAGCCGGCTTCCCTGCAATCTGCAATCTTCCCTGCAATGGCATGAGCCCCCCCTCCCCAGTCGGAGAGCAGTGATCATTCAGAGCTTCACCACTGTGATTAGGTTATTCTATTTCATTATCTTATTTGTCAGAAGGGCAACAATTTGTAAGTGTCTGTGTGCGGATGGGTCCATTCATCCATCTGCCCATTCATTTACGAGCCATCTTCCCTTTTTGTCTTCTTCTTCCTCCCCTCCGTCTTCCTTTGTTCCTTCCACAATCACAATTGCCGGCGCTCCACATTATCCTCAATTTAGCCAGAGAAGAACTGTGTTAAATTGATTTTTTGCACAACTCAGAAGGATGTAGTGACTCACGAGGAGATCAATTTTCACTTCTGAAGAAGGATGGACTTTTAAGTTTTAACAATGACATAAGCATGGAACCCCCCCCGCCCCAACCCCCCAAAAAATCAATAATGAATTCAGTTATTTTGCAGTTTTTTTCTACACGTGAAAAAGCTACAGTGTTTCCTCACTAAATTGCCAGAACATCTCCATTTTATTGGTAATTATAAACCATCTTGTGCAGCAATCAACAATCAGAGTTCATTGTGTTCCGCTGAGCACAGATGAGGTGATAAAACATCACGGCAACAAGAGGAACCTGCAGCAGCAGAGAGCAATCTGCCTCCAGATAAAGGATTATAGATTCAATTTATTTTCAGTGTAAAGTGAGTAGACAAGGGGGGGCGGAGGAGAAAATGACATCCGCTCTTAATTGACCATTGGCGGAGATGCAGCGGTGCATGTAGACCAATGTTCAAGGCTACATCGGTGCTGCAGTGTTCAATCTCCTCCTCCCCTCTTCCTCCCCTTCTCTTGGTTCTGTTGAATTTTTATGTGATCACAATAGTGCCATTAACGTCACGCTACATTCACTTTATATTGGGTAAATACAAGCTACTGACTGGTAGCCCCCCCCCAGCGGAAATTAAAAGAGATTTAGAGGTTTTAGGTGCAGATCCCGCAACCAAAAACAGACACCAGACTGAACCTGAGCCAGATCTCAGGGTCTAAACTTCAGAGTTTCAGGCTGACTTTGAATGTCTGCACCTTCAGTCAGCCAATCCAAACACACTTTATACAGAACTGATCTTGGCTTCATCAAGTTCCAGAGATTTTTATTTCACTATATCCCTGTTAATGTGCATGACTGCCACAAAAAAAAAAAAAATATATATATATATATATATATATATAATGTAATATAACGTAATATAACTGTTTTAACACTAACACTTTCTTATGCCATCACGTGTTGTTCAAACCCACACAACTTTCATTTAAATTCCGGTGGCAGAGACAAATATGTCAGGCTGAAGATTGGGGGAAAATGTGCAGAAAGTGATGTGAAGTTCACTTGTGCTGAAAATTGCAGTTGTAAACACTGTAAATTAGTTTTGTGTTTTGCTTATGAAACGGTTTCTGAGAGCTGTAGTTAAAGTTGAAGCAGTTACAGGTTGGAGCTGAAAGCGTGTGTTCCTAAAAGCAGATGAACTCTCAATTCATTCATTCAAGAGATGAAAGCAGTGGAACTGTCACTTGATGTGTCAATGCTATAAGAAGCTGAAAGTGCAGTTGAAGTGCTGCACTGCACCTTCAGCTGTGAAGTGTCACTTTGCTGAAAAAGCAACGACTGCGTCAGAAATGTCAGTTGAAACATTAGAGCTGAAAGTAGTTTAATTTTCCACTGAACGCTGAAATTCAGTTCGTTCAGTGTCGAGTGATGTTCAAGCAGTGAAAGCAAATGAAGTGAGCTTTCATTTGAAAAGCTGAAAATAAACCGGAGCATTTGAAATGTCACAGACAAAATCAGATTTAGTTGAATTTGAAGTGGAGATGTAAGGTCAGGGAAAGGGAAAGCAGTTAAAATACCAGTTGAAACGTCGGAGATGAAAGCGGCCGAAATGTCAGTTCGTCAGCTGTGAAGTGAATGAAAGCAGTTGAAATTTCAGCTGAAGTGGAAGAGATGGAGACGGTTCAAGTGTTGTAGTTGTCAAGCTGCTACGTAAGCACTGATAGCAACAATGATGTCAACGGAAGTGTAGCAGCTGAAAGCAGTTGAGTTGTCATTTGAAAAGTTGTTCGTTGTGTGCCGACAATAAAAATAGATAAAAGCAAGTCAAACTGTCAGAATGAAAAGGTTAGGTTTCTAAGCAGTTGAAAGTAACAGGTGAAACAGTTTGACAGTGCCGGGTTGAAGTGATGAATCACATTTACTTCTGTCACAGAAACAAAGTTTATTTCAATACTTTTACTTTTTATTTATCAGTAATTTTACTTTTACTTAAAATGTTTTTAATGTTTGCTGTAGTATGTGTGTTTGTGGACTTTATATTGCAGCTCTGCGTCATCTCCCTTAGTGCTGCTTTATTCTGCTGTTTAATAATTGTAAAGCTATTTAATTTATGTAGTTTAATATTGCCACATGAAGTCTCCAGACATCCTTTCTTTTTCCAAGTCTTTCCCAGAAAATTTGAGTAAGACTTTACTGAGGACGAAACCTGAATGTTTATAATTGATAATCAGTTATCTGACTGTGACGTGCCTTGTGTCTGTAGAGATGGAACATAAGGGCTGTGTGTGGTTCTCAACCGGGAACGTTGAGATGATGTTCTGTGAGAATAGACATTGATATTTTAATTCTCTTTATTTTGAAGCCCAAAGGTGTTGTTTAATTTAATAGCTCAATCACATGACATTATTATTACTAGTCACAGTGCAGTGCTTATTGAGAATGTAGCCTGATGGGAGCAAAGGGCTCCATTAACAGAATGTCACTGATGACATCACAGCTGATGTCAGGGTTCGGGTCTTGACAACTGTCAGAACATCTCTGACACAGAGCGACTCGTGGTGAGCAGTGGTGAGTGGGCGACTGACTTCTTTACATGTCCTGTATGTAAAATATATAAGATCTGTAACTTTTCCACTGCTCTACACAGAACAGAGGAATCAGGTTTGATGATAACACAGGACTGTGTCGAATTTGGAATCGCCTCTCTCCACATCCATCATTCTGTCTGTCTCTCTGTCTGTCTTCTGCTTTGTTGTTTTTCTTCCATTCAACCACTCTGCCTCTGCAGCGACAGCGGCTGTCTGGATTGGCGGAGAGCTAAATTGCTCAGTGTGAGCTCGGTCACGGCTCAGCTCTCCTTGAGATAATGAAATGACAATTAATGGGAAAGCTGTTGCCGTTCGCTCGTTTGTTCACTCACTAGTAGAGCAGCAGCATGTGGGGACAGAAATCACTGCAGTCATGACAGACTCTGGAAACTGCCCAGAAATCGTTTTCACATTGAAAAGCTCCTGATGTGATGTCAAAAATCCATGTAAATTTAGAAAAAATAAAGTGGAGTCTATGACTCTCTGGCCATCTTTCAAAGAAAGTATAATTCTGTTATCAAATTTCCATGCCAATCTCACTTCCTCCCTTTTATTGGCAGTTTATTTAATAGAGAGATATCGCTGAAGGTCTAAATGTCAAAAATCACAAACCATATATTTTCCATTGCTGTCAAAAGCCACTGCAGCTTCAAAGCCATGTAACCCATGTAAAAGAAGGTGTATCCTTTATTAACCCAGTGACACTTAAGTCAATACATTATTTACCATAGCCAGAGGCCTACACAGCACAAAGCCACACTGACTCTGGCCTGCTGAGATAGTCCCTGACAGAACAGCGGGAGACACATATATTTCCTTGAAAAGAAAGAGCGAAAGCAGACCCTTGGGTATCTCATAAAACGTCTCTCCAATATGTGCTGTGAAGTGGAAACTCGAGCCATCCCAAAAACCACAGAAAAAAAGAAAATCTATATAATTTCTGTCTGCAGCTTTTGTCCATTAATGCATTTTTCTCTCTAAGTCAATACACGTGTAGGATAAAATTGCAAATGTATAATCATTATCTCAGTAGAAATAACACTTGCCCATGGAATAGGAATGAATGTGGAATATATGTGGTTTTGTTTTTTTATAAGATTCCAGGCAAGCATTTTATATTTTCTCTCTCTAAATACAATTAATTTTAACTGAAGGCAAAAGCTAGTAAAGTATGACATGAAATTACATCATCTCTGTTATTATGCTAGTGGGGGATGTGATAAAGCTGTGTAATCTAGTTAGCAAAGTCCCTGTTTGCATGGCTGATCAAGCTAAGCTTCTTGTGAGTGCATTACAATGTAAAAGCTCAGTTAAGTACACAAAATTAAAACAGAGCAGAGTTGATGCAAAAACGTGGAGCACACTGCAGCACGGGAAGGTTCAGATTACCTGGTACTGGTTGGCCTTTGCAAGCTCCTGATTGGCCGACTCCACATTGGACGACGCGGTCTGGATGTAATCTTCGATGCTGTCTGAGAAAACAAAGAGCAAATTTGTTAATGGGTCATTTTCCCTCCAGCATTATGACAACACTGTGTTCAAAAGAATTAGCAAAAAAAAAGAGTTAATGAAATAACACTAATCTTCCCATAATGCAACGTGATTGTATCTGTCATTAGATACTCCCTGCCTGGTAAATGCACATCTTTCAAACTCTATGCCTCCAGGTTGTAAATGCAGGGTTAGATTAACCTTCTGGAACCATTTGTTCACAAACATCTGTCCAGCACTCCGCCAGGTGAGCACAGGCAGTAAAGGCCTTCTTCCGGGCACAGTGGAACCAAACCTGGCAACGCTGCAGTCACCGAACCCAGCTTTTGGTTGCTAAGGAACCCCCACCACCCCATCCCACCCCTCCCCCACCACCACCATTTTTATGTGTCTGTTTCAATTACTATTAGTTGTGTTGGTAGCATACGCACAGCCTTGGTGGGCCTGTGTCCACCCACTTTGAGCTCAGGCCCATCCAGTCTTCAAGCACAAACGATGAAAGTCAATGTATTTTTAAAGCTCCATACAGTCTAAAGGCAGTTGTCCATGTGTTGTTTGATTATAGATCAGGTCTAGGTTCTATATTAATACTGTTAAAGCATCAAAGCCTCAGTCCACAGAGAAATACACACAGCCTGTATTCAGAAACTGAGCCTTTAAACCAGCCGTCAGAACTTCTGGAGCTTTGTGATGTCACAACAAAGCAGCCACCACCGCCAACTACGGCTCCAGCATGGGCCACCTGGACCCACCATCCAACCCTGCAGGATTTAGTTTCTCCATGTGTTTCCCTGAAATCTGTTGTATTCTCATTGGATCTTTATTAAGGACTGTTTGTGTTTTGTTCCAACCACCTCTTCAGTTTCTAATCTTTTTAACTTCTTTACCGATCGTTTACTTTTCATGTTGTTTTATGGTTTACACTTGGAGAAGGCGCAGTCTACCCTACGTGGTTTTCAGTCCATCTCCTGCTAATCGACTCTCCAAATCCCACTCCAGAGCTGCCTGAGCACCTCACCAGTGTTCCTGATGGTCTGCGATCTTGCCACTGATGCTCTACCGGCCGGCTCTCCATGCACACCTTCACTGTAGCAAGCAGGGGCTCCGCTACTCCTGTATAAGACCTGGACACTGCGACACTGTCGATGGTCACCCTGTTGCCACCAGATGTTCCAGCTGTTTGCAGTGGCACCAGACTTAAGGCTGCAGTGTACAGCTCCACACCAAATGCAGCCGGAGGATTTCAGGGACCTTTAAATATTCTCCAGATAACATGACATACTGAAAATAAATTATTTATATGTCTGGGTCTTGTTTCCACTCAATAATGATTCTGTTTTTAGTAAAACTATCAGGTCAGGACATCCTGTCACTGAGCTGCTACACTGCTCAGAGCCGAGGAACAGGAGCTTCTCAAGCTACCTGGTTCCAGGTAGCCTCAAGTGTAAATATTGGCTAAACAAATCCTGCTGCTTAAGTCTGCATGACAACACAGAAAAAGCTCACATTCAGCTGCCATTCTCAAAGCTATTGCCATCTCTCTAAGACAGGAAGTAGACATACACCTGGATACTGATTCATTACTTCGTTACTTTTCATTAGCAGTTGACTTGACATGAGGTTAAGCCCTAGTGACACATTTCCCAAGATGACTGATATCCTACAGGCCCTGGTCCCCCTACATGACAGAGTGGACAGTGATATTACTCACAGCGTCAATGCTGACACACACTGAACTTTATGTACGCGTGTATCTGTACACATAGTGTAACACTGAAGCTCAGAGGTTACTGTCTGCCAGCTGTGAGTGGTTGTTGTCTTACATGAATGGTTATCATGGTGTGAAAGGCTACATTGCCATGTCCTACATCAGGTGTTGTGATTTTGCCTATAATATCATTCCTGTCGACACCATAGGCTGGTAGCTTGTTGCTTCTTTAACTTTGGACGAGCTAGTAGTTTCTAGTTATTCTAGTTGTTCGAGTTATTTCCAGTCTTCATGCTAAGCTAGGCTAACCCGCTGTGTACTTAACATGCAGACATGAAATTGATCGGGTTCTCACGTTGTAGCCAAAACTGAGGTCGCAAGATACAGCCTGACCTTGCCCGGCTAGAACTTTAGAGTTATCTGAATGAACTACATTTAATGTATTGAAATGGTAATGTTGCAGTTTTAATATTAGATAATATTTAGCCCTCCAAGACTAAATGAACTCTTTTATCATACTTGTGTATCCCACATTGCTTAGTCATCCTTAGTTCAATAGAAGGACTGCCTTTTGTTCATACTGTTACTCTGTCTTGACAGCACATTATGTGACAGCCCACCCCTCTGCGTTACCAAGGACTTCTGGTCTAATAGCTTCCACCGTTAAAACAGCAGGCCCTCCTTTAAAGCTTGTCGATACACAGAAGTTAATGGGACGAGAAAGAAGTTGTTTAATGAACTGAATGGTCCAAAATATTTGCGCTCACTTACAACTGGCTGATAAGAGAGTGCTATTGATTGTTTTGGTGTTGAGAGTGTACAGAGATGTGGGCAAAGACTTCTCACAGTTTCATGTAGCGATGGCCTCTGATAATTACTGCACCAGTTGAGCTTGTAGAGAATTAACTTTTGAACCTAACAAGATCAAGAGGTTGGGTTAATGAATTGTGCTGATTGACTAGATGCATTTTTTTTTCTTTTGGTGAGTTAGAGAAGACAGGAATACATGTTTATACTCACCAGCTGCTGAAATAGGATTCAGTCTTTTTCTGCCTCTGTTGTTTTTCATGAGTGATTGATTGATATTCGTCTTTTAAGGGTAACCTCTCTCTAAATCTACTACCTGCAGGGTGTTAAGTTGCTCTTTGAACTCTAGTCTTGTTTCTGTTGGGGGCATTATGCACATTACGATAACAGCACCAATAAATGATTTTTATGTTTGAATGAAATTTCAGGAAAACAAATTTGAAATTAGATTTTCCATTAAATTTATGCTACAGTTAATGCATCTAATCATGAACATTTGAACACATGAAAATGTTTCTGTGCTCAATGAAACACACAGCTTTGTTTATGTGTGGCTGTCTGGATGGCAGTGTTGGTTGGTTGTCAGTCCACCACTTCGGTCCTGACTTAAAAATCTCAACCATTATCCATTTAAAATTTGAATTTGTCCGACACTTTCAGGACCAAACACCTAAACAGATGTTTGTTTTCCACGGTCAGCCTCAGTTGTATGGTGTGTTTAGTGCTAATTAGCAAATGTTCGCATGCTAAACAGGTTAAACAAAAATATTTCAATAATAATCCCTGTTAGCTTGCTCACATTAGCATTTAGCTTGAAGTACCACCAACCCTAAGCACAGCCAAATATTAAAGGTTACCTGTGTGTACCCTTGAGGTCTAACAAATGACTTGATTGAATTTCCATCCTCATACAAGGTTTGCAAGGCTGAATGTTTTAAGATTTTGAAACCTGCATTGTTTACAGTCATGTTGATTAACTTGCAGTCTTCTTCTTCTCTGCCTTTTTTGTCATGTGGTTATTCATGGTCCCCAGACGATGAGTCCTATCATGGCAACACTTTGACTTTAAATCTTGACCATCAGGACAAAAAAATCAAATACAGAGATTTCCAACAAACTGAGAAAATTCATGCTCTCAAAAGGATGAACCTTTTCACTCTATGAGCTTTACTCTGGCACCACCCTCAGGCCAAACTGAGTTTGATTCATTCAAGTCTCAAAGGGGAGAAACCCTTATAAGGACCCATTGAGATTTCTGGTATCTCCTTCTGAACAAATTCATTCATACGTTCCAAACAGGCCAAACAAACACAGGTCTGTAGTAGATGATAACATCCAATAGAAACAAGCCTCTAGCATCCAATCCCAGATTTTAATCACCAAAAAACCAGACAATGTTCTCTTTTTATGTGCACAAATGAAAATGTTTTTAACACCTCTTTGGTACATTGTGCCAGAGTTTACGTCTGTCTGCTAAACCTTGATGATTGTGTATCTTGACTCACAGGCTTTAATATAGTGTGTCCTTAGCCAGCATGAATAAACCATAAAAGCACTAATCCTTCCTTCTTGAGCCTATTCATTTCTTTGTATTACCTGCTGCTTTTGCAACAAACGCCTCCACAGCAAACACATTATTCATATCCGCCACTACACCAAGAAAGCCTTGTTCAAAAAAGGCCAAAGGCAATTTCAGTGCATCTCTTTTTAATAGGTAGAGGTCCATTATTGTGAGGCTCTGTAATGATCAGATTAGACTTCTGCTGTGGTATAATGCTATGAACTCTGCAGTCTTCTGCAGAGTCCTCTTCTATCTCTCTGTTCATCCATTTGGGTGGGAGTACACTATGTTCCTCCACCTTCTATGTCCAAAACACCATATCAACAGTCCTTCACATGCAAATGAGAAAATGGCTGAAAGACTCAGTGTACTTCATGCATGTGTGATTGTCCTGAACGAGCACGAGATGTAGCACAATTCACAAACAGAAGAAACTAAGAATCCTGAGTGCTATGGAAGGAAGTGTTCCATTTATTCTACAGCTGTGTCCCAATTCAGAGGTCTCATCCCTCAGAGGCTGCATTTAAAGACCAACTGAGTCACAGCAGGGCCACTAGACTCATAGTCTCATTTCAAAGGCTTCTTCAAATGTGTCCAACAGGTGGATCCTTCATGGCCCAACTTATTCCAAGATTCATTGCGCACCAGTAATGAAAGCTAACAACACTGACAGAGAGCCTGAGGATTACACCGTGAAATGTAAGTACTGTGTTTCAGCTCAGTTCAACAGCTTACGGTACAGCTGTTAAAACCAAGGGCAAAAATAAGTTTGTTAGGTAATGCACTTTAAGTGAAATCTCTAGCTCTGTTTGGTTTGTGTCCATCCCTGGTGCCGCAACGCAGCAGTAAAGGCTGGAACAGCTGGTGAAACAAAGAGAAAATCCTCTGTGAACCAGACCGTCTCATTTCAGTTCAGCCTTCGCGGTCTTCGACGCAGGCGAAAGGGGCCGCACCTTCGTAGCCCGTGTCCTCCAAAGGATGTGGCCCCTGAATTGGGACACAGCTTATATCTGACTGAGGAAGTGAGATGAGTGACATTCCTCTGGGTTACCTCAGTTTTTACCAGTAGGTTCCTGGATCTTTCCTTGATTCTGTATGTTAAGCTACAAGCTACAATGGCAGGTATGCTCAAAATACACGCCGTTTATTTATGCGGGTTGTTCAAGTTTGGTGAAGGTCGCTATAATAAGTATTGAGTATTACAAACAAAACCTTTACACAAATTGTAAAAAGTGTACATATGTGACTCAGCACCTTGTTATTTGAAGAATCCGAACTAAAAATGAAAGTTCACCCTAAATCCTGAAGCTAGGTGATGTTGTGTTCAGCGCTCTGTGGGTAAGAGATTCAAGCGTGATGCAGTTCTCAGTGAGGTCTTGGGTCTCAGTGGATGTTTTATCTTCGGCAGCTGATGGAAAGCACCTGCTCTGGTGTGACATCATTGATTTGGGTGTGGCTGGAGGCAGAGCACACTTGAAAGTTTGAGAACGGTCTGAGTCAGCCTGACTCTAAAGGGTATTTAAAGGGCATCTACATTAACCTGATTGAAGACAGCAGACAAAAGGACACTCTACAACAAAGAGGCACCAATTAGAACAAGTTATTGCTCCTCTTTCCCTCCAGAAAACCACCACACACAAATACACACACGTTTCTACACACAGTTTTTACACTTAACAGTTTAGCGCCATAAAGCCAGATGTACATAAAGATTTTAGCTCTTTGCTATTGTTCTTATATTGTGGGCTCTAACCTTTCCAGTTACAGCCCACGATGTGAACACACAGTTCTATGAGGAATCCTGCTCAGAAATGTTTTTGATTCATAATTTTTTATGGACGAGGGCGACATTAACTTTAAAAACACCTTAGTAGTAGCATAATAATGTAAATGAGGCTTGTGTGTTCAACATGGTGGAGGACTTGATGTGAAAAACATCTTGTCAAAGGTAGCGAATTAGCATATCATTTGCTAGTTATTGGATGTTAACACAAGAGCTTTGCTAACCTCTTCAACTCCAGTGTCCTACCACCGTGCTATTACAAAGACACGTTGAATGTCAGCATTGCTCTGATCTGCAGAACAGTTTTAAAGGTCATTAAGTAGCAAAACTTTAAAGTATATACTCACAGGGAATGTATATGTAATGTAAACAAAGTGATGCTGCAAGACTTCTTTAAAGGTGCAGTCGTACTCTACATGTTAGAAGCTACAGCTAAATGATGGGTGTCTATTTTTAATTTTAAAAGGGTATGTCTTATTTTTATAGTCATCCAATCCTATGAAAAGACCAAACGCAACAACTAAGCAGCAACAAAGTATTATGTGTCTAACAAAGTCTGATATAAATATAAAACATGAAAAAACACATATAAATGTTCCACAGTACACAGAGTGACATGTTACTGTTTGAGTAACTTTTATTAAAAATTAGAGCATCCAAATGTTTTCGGAATTTATGGATTTAGTTAAAGCTCAGTCCACAGAGAAATGCACACAGCCTGTATTCATAAACTGAGCCTTAAAACCAGCCATCAGGAACTTCTGGAACTTTGTGATGTCACAATAAAGCAGTCACCAAACCCCGCCCACCTGGACCCACCACCCAACCTTGCAGGATTTGGTTTCTCTGAGTGTTTACCTCAAATCTTCTATATTTTTATTGGATCTCTTAAGGATTCTTAACTGAGTTTTGTTCAGCCTCTCCAATGATCTGTTCAGCTTAGAGTTGGACCTCTGAGAAAAGAATGAGCTGCTTGACGTCTTCGTCTCTGTAGCTGCTGCCCAGGGAAAGCATATACGCCGGCGTCGGGCCACCGTCGGTCCCTTCCATGCACTCGCATTCTCTCATTTGCAGTCCCAATTCATCGCATTCAAAACTCTGCACTTTCTGGTGGTGATGGAAGGGTGGATCCACTTATAATATATAATATATATTATATGTATGAACGTATTCCACTCTAGCTGTCCCAGGTGCCCTATCACCTCCCTGATGTCCCTGATGGTCTAGGCATCCGAGCAGCGTGAGCAGGAGGCAGGGGCAGCTTTGGGCTTTGGGCAACACTGTGGGCAGTGACCCCGATGCTGCCAGCTCCGGTTTACAGCTCCATACCAAATCCAGCTGGAAATCCAGCATTTTAGTCCAAATTTGTCTGTCCAGCTCATTTCAGCACCATCGCCAGTAGGGGAAAGTTTTACCAAGCTACAGGAGTAAGCTACAACCCATTACCTGTGGCATCACTCAGAAACAGAGAGAAGCTCCAGAGAGAAGCCTGAGAGAGGAGATGTAAAACTCCACTGAGATTGTTTTTGGAGAAGAAGAAGAAAATATGGAGCTTTAAAAAAAAAAAAAAAAAAAATAGATTTACGTCTCCAGTGGGAACCAGTTGACGTGGGGCTGGATCAGAAAGGACATGCAGACTAACCGAAAGGCTAGATTTTTGGTTTTGTTTTTCGTGGGATTTGACAACAACAGAGAAAAAACCCAACCTTATCTTTCAAAGGAGTCACTGGGGACACTAAAGATTTAAGAGATAAATTAGGTTCCCAGTTATTTATCTGGCCACAAAACAAACTGCAGATGAACGGACTGTCCGCCGGCTTCTGCTTCAGGTGTTTTGCAGAAACAGCAGAAAGATTAAAATTTGGAAAGTCATCTGCCTTATCACACCTTTCACTTCTTCCCAGAATTGATCTACAAACCCATCACAACATTATATTTTCAGCTTTGTCTATTTGTCTGTGTCGTTGTTTGACATTATTAAGCAAAAACCAATTCTCCAGTGAACGCTGCTGATGGAGCTAGACGCCGCTGATGGCAGATTTGTGACCCAGCAGCAAAGCCTTTATATCTGCCCTATATCTGTGCGCTAAGTTTCATTCTTTTTGCCAAGTCTGAATCACTGCAGGGTGCAGAGAGCCATTTACAGATATCAGGGCGTCTAAATGGATTTTCTCTAACCGGCCACTGTCTGTATGAACCCACAGCATTTTGCTTGTCATCACAGAATCTGTGGCGGCAGCGAGGTGGAGGTTAAAAAGTTTGTTTTGCCCAGCAGAAATTTTAGAGCTCGTGTTATTAATCAAGCGCATCGAATTAAAAAATTACCACAAAGGTTATCCATGCTAATTGAGTCAGGGACAACAATATAAACAATATTCAACACACTCACACACACACACACACTCGCACCATGGATACACATCTTACCTATGGCGTCTCCTTGTTCATGGACCATACTGGCCAGATCCTTCATGATCTGACTGACGTCCAGCATGTCTCTCTGTGGAGGAAACACACAGTGAACATGGGTGTTACAACACCATTCAACACAGTGTCTGAGGTCTATTAATGGAGATGAGATGGAAACACATTAAAGCTACAGGAAACACAAGTTCATGACTTCGAAATGTGTCATTTACTCTTAGAAATATCATCAATAAATATTACTTGCTACCGTGTTTTATTTCATTATATTATTTCTATTTCTGGGTTTTAAAGAAAATTGTTGCTGTGTGTTTTGTCACATATTCAAAAATGAAACACTGATCTTCTCTGGGTGTCACCTTTAATGTCATGCTAACAGGTTATCAGGCTAATTAGCTTCAGACACAGGGTGTAAATTGGTGTAAGTAAACTGAAAAATTTGCCCGGTCTGTACATTGCTAGCTAGTTTACAAATAACATCAGTACAGCCACTATATTGGCTATTTGGGTGATTAAACACAGACAGTGCAGTTTTCACAATATACATATATATATATATATATATATATATATATATATATATATATATATATATATATATGCCCATATATATACATGGGTTGTGAGTGTCACTCTGTTTTGCTGAACACAGGATTGATTCATTTTGATGTGTGTGAAACAAAGATGAGAATCAGCACCTGTAAGTCTGAGGCCAGAAAACCAATCAATGTCTTCATTATCAATAATTTTGATGATTGTTTTCTTGATTAATTCATTTTTCTTTATTACTATTTGGTCTATTAAATGTTTAAAAAATAGTAAGCAGAAAGAACACATGGTGATATCCCATCAGTCCAAACCCTATGGTTTCATTTTCGATCCAGTTTTACTATCAAACAAGAAAAGATGAACTTTTCTTTGTTTCGTTTAATCGACTGATCAATTTATCATTGGATTTGAACTGTGTTTCCTATTTGTTGTTATTGTTACCTACTACAGATCTTTGTCAGTGTCTTGGTTCAATTTTTTTAAGAGAAAAAATTTAATGAAATCTTAAGTAAAGATTAGATAAAGAAGAAAATAAAATACTTAGGTGCGGATTAAATACCTTCATCATTTCAAGTCCTAATCGTAAAAAAAAAATCGTATTTTTGTCCACAGTGATCTCCATATAGAGACAGTCCACACGTATGTATCACATGTGTAACTATATATGAATTTGTACAAAGAAAGGAGATGTAATTTCCTGTCTCTTTAAATGACAAATTCAGTGGATTTGTGTTTAACCCTGAATGTTTTCTGTTCACTAGAAGTAAAAAAAAAAAAAAAACAAATAAAAATCTGTTCAACATTTTTGTTCAGTTATTTCTGTGTCAGGGTGCAGAGCAAGCTAGTGCAGCTATGGCTGACCACAGTTAATTCTCCACAGCTTTGAATCTGCTCTCAATGTTTCAACTCAAAGCAATATGAAAGCTTCTAAAATCTCTGTCTATCTCCTGCTCACAGGTCCCCCCTTTCTTCCATTATGGCTCTGTGCAATCACAGCTGCGTTTGTGTAGCCTAACCCACTGGGCCATCCATCACAGGTGGCGGAGATTGCTGTGGAAACTGGCAGCCATCCTGCCACTTGGCAAAAACCATTTGAATGGAGCCAAAATGGCCCCTGGCAAACCTCGTAATGCCTGAGGTTTTTTTTTTTTTTGCATTTATCTTTGGGCAACCCTGTCTATCATGCTGTAGCAGAATAACAAATTTATTTTACCTGGCAAAGCATTGGGCAATCAGGGCTCATTTCATCATAATGACAGAACAGTGTGTAACCAATTTAGCAAATAATGTGTGGAAGTGAATGTGAATAGGCAACGAGAGAGAGGCACACACAAGGAGAAGGCAGGGATGTGATGGGTTGGGACCCCTGCCTGAGGGCTGAGTGGGTGGCCAGGCTTTGGGCCAACACTGTGCCCTTTTCCATATTTCATGGGCTTTAAATTCTGCTCATGGCCAATCTAGCAGGCACTGGATCCTGGCACCGGGCTCGCCACCAGAACTGGAGATTTTTCTCCAGGTTTTCCAACAGGTTTACTAAAGGAGGCTCTTATCACCCAGGGCAAGTATATCAGCACTACCTGCTGATAGTTTCTGCTTCACCCGATCAGGTCTATGTGGTTTCTCAACACCTTCAGCCTGCTTCACTTGGTCTGAACTCAAGTAAAACATGATACAGTCCTCACATGTCACGAATCCACACTACATACTAATGCCACACATGTTTCTAGTCTGTGGTGTGTTCCTGCTGACAACCAGACAGTAAGCATGCTGGATTTGTGAGTGTGATTCTGACGGATACTACTCTCCTACAAGCAATCACCAGAGAAAGTAAAGAATCTGAATAAAGACATTTTGCTTTCTATCAGTGAAGTTTAACGTGCGCTGACATTTCAAAGTCACAGGTAACAGGTGTTGTATTATCTTCTGTTAGTATAAAGCAGTAAGGTATGTTGATTTGTTTGTATACTAACTAACAGCTATAACAGTAAACTATACTGTACTACACATATGTAGTTCATACTGTGTAGAAATGTAGCATTAGTCCTGGGTGTCCTTCAAAACCTTTTGATATTGGTACTTATATACATACAATAGGCTGCACATGGTAGTAAAGCTTTTTGTTTTACTTTAGTTTTATTTTCAAGCTCTGTCTCTTTAATAATAATAACAACAATAATAATAATAATAATAATGATAATATTAATAATAACTTTATTTATATAGCACTTTTTAAACAAAGTAACAAAGTGCTTTACTGAAAAAAAGTTAAACCAGATAAAAGAAAAATCCAAAGTACCTGAGCAGAATAAGAAGAGTAGAGCAGCATAAATTAAATTAAAAAAAAAAAAAATCTCATAATTATGCAAAAAAGTCTGACAGGAAGTTAAGAGAGGAAATAAAATATGTAAAAATAATAATTAGGGATAAAACACCCTCAAACGTGTTTGTGTAAATAAACACCCAATCACCAGCATTATTAGATCTTGGTCTAAGCATGCTGCATACTGATTGGCTCTTTGACATTGATGAGATTTACTCATTTACTCTTTAGGTTTCTACATCTACATCATCGAATGACGATGATCCTTGATAGTGTCAAACTAATTCATTATTGAAGTTGTATACCCAGTACAGATCTGTAGTATCGGCTTACTACAAACTGACCAAGAGGTGTAAACATCAAGTCATGTGTCTGTCACTGTCAATGCTTCATGTACCTTTGTTGGATAGTTACTTACTAAGGCTCCGATCACACTCTGTCCATCAGATCACGAATCTGATGGAATTGTTTCCTGTAAGTATTTCCTTGTTGCTTTAATGAGACAGAGCAGCAGCTAGCTTCAGTGTGATTGTAGTGTAACTTCAGCTGCTGTCACCACGAGGACAGAGGAGACAGATCATGGACGAATGAAGACAATCAGACAGTGAGTGGATATTTCCACCGTGTTCGCAGACACAGTTTCTCTGTATGCCTCTGAATGTTTCAACACCTTTGGCATGAACACAACAAACATTTGGCTGAAATGCATCTCAAAGCAGAAGTGGTGTGAGGAATCACATTTCACTCTGTCGAAGCTGTTTCTTACATTTACACTTAGCTCTGAAAATTACTGAAACTCTTGTCTTTGTTTATTCTTTTTTTTAATGTTTAGGATTTTCCTGGTGCTTATAAAGATCATATGAGGTAATAGGTGGTTATGAACATTATATTAGTCCAGACTCGAACCCATGGCCGCTGCAGTCAGGACAAAACTTTTGTGGTATGACATCAATCACATTATTATTGTAAGGAAGCTCCACCACAGGGGCACTACTTCAGGAAATGTATCACTGTAATCTCTCTGGTATCAGAGGGTTGTTCACACAGGAGACACAGGTCCTTAAAAACTCCCACTTCCAGGTTCCTGACAAGTTTTTATCCATTAAAGATTAAACTGCTGATTATGCAACAGTTAGGTCCAACGAAGAAATCTGATTGGACGAGTCATTCCATGAGTGCTGATATAGAGTACAACAGCACTGGGACTTTTAACTACGCTTCACAGGTGTTCTATTAACCGCTAATCAGCGTCACATTAACGGTCGTTATCTCTCTTAGATTGTAACAAACAAAGATGAAAATATTTCCAGAAATAACATTTGAATGAAATGATGTGTGGTCGTCAGAGGATGAAGGAAGAAGTCTGGATACTTCAGCGCACACCTGAGGTAACGAGTAGACAAAGTAGCTAGCTAGTGTGCACTGTGCAGGTCAGGAAAATGTTTATGTGTTGCTTAGCAACAGCCCGATACGAGTCCAGCCGCCGAACTATTTGTGTTGCCGAAACCAAATAAATGATGAAATAATCAAACAAATCATAATCTGTTGGTGCTTATTTAACTAATATGGCGCTCGTTGAACTGTTGTGTAAAAGCTGCCTTCTGCCTCGTACCTGTGACCGAATCACAGCCGTGCTGATATTCAGTACATCTCTCCGTCTCGTCTGATGTTGCTTAAATATCAGTAATATATCAGCAATATAAGTACAAACCTGCCTATGTGCAATAATAAACCTGCAATATTATCTGTGCAATTTTCTGAGGAAATTCCTCTTTTAAATTTTTCCTTTAACACACCATGTTAATCCTCAGAGTCAGAGAACATAGACAAGATGAAGTGGGCCAGGGCCAGTGCTCTTACAGCTGACTCTCACCCCCCCTGTGAGGCTCACATGCAAAACATGCACTTTCCGCATAGAGATCAACAATGTCACAACCGGCGTGATGCAGCCAACGAGTCAGACCTGTCGTCAGCGCTGACTCTCACCTCTGACGTCTCCCGTCAATCCTGCCACTGTTGTTATTGTGTGACTGATGAAAAGAACACACTTGAACAAATGAAAGGCTCCAAGGCTCTTTATATTTTCATGAGACTAAAATGTCAGACTGCGATTCAGACATCTGTTTCATCTGACACCGGGCCACTGCAGAGACAGCAAAAACACAATTAAACTTGGGGCCAAGATAAAAAAAAAGAAAAAAGAAGTCACAACAACAAGCCTGCTGGCAGCGTCTGACTGACACCTCAGTCACCAGCACTGCATGTCTCACATTTCTCCAGTCATAAGGATCTGTCTGATACCGGCTGATAGCAACACTTGTGGGAGAGATTGCAGCTGGATTCATAGCTTCTCCAACCTGCAGATCGTCGGATAGAGGAGGAGCAACACAGGTAAAAACTCCCTCCTCTTTCCTGTTGCTTTCATGCTTGTATAACCCAGAGACTGTTCATCATTCACAGAAACCAGCTTCAAATTCAGCGGGCGTCCCCTGTGTGATCGCTCCGGTTGTGTCTTCTTTTCTTTATTAACAGTAAAATTTTGCAGGGCACAGTTTGATACGTCGCAAGATATCAGCACAACGAAAGATGATTTACATTCCGGTGTGTGACAGCGAGCCGCGGGGATTAGAGACGTTTCATGCAAAGATTGCAGTTTACGGAGGCCGGCGGCAACAACACATGCTAATACATCGCTCAGTCTCACACTGCAGACCGGTGATGAAACAAAGCGTGGAGGTTTCCTCTCGTGCCTGCAGAGGGAAGTGTGGCACAGCGGAGCGGCAGACTCCTCTCTCCAGCTGCTTTAAGGTGAAGCAGCCTCAGTAATAAGAGCTGATTGAGTATGCAAGTCAGCCACGAGGAGGGAAAGCGCTGATAGACAGCAAGCCCCCCTGAAGAGGTGTCTGGGAGATTTAAGGCGTTTTCACACCTTGTTTACTCGGAGAAGTTCCCTGGAACTCTCAAGTGTTCTCTCCCACTTAGTTTGCTTCTTATGGCCAAATGAGTGTGGAGCAATCGGAGCGAGACCTCAGCGAGAGGGAAGTGTCTCACTGCATCCTCAAAGCAGAATGACGACTCCTGTGGACGTCAACGTGACCCGACTGTGATCAAACCACGGCAGCTCTGCTCATGTGACCACGCCCATTCACACGGAACCACTTATCTCATGTGTAACAGGCTTCCTCACCGTCGGCCCGTAACCGTGTTCGGACTGAAACCGACTGAATTACAGCGCTGATGTCACCTCAATATTTCATGTGTAGTGATTTTATCTAGTGCACTGAAAGTGGATATATGAAGTGGTGGATCATTAAGAAATGCATTCAAGTATAAAAGCTGAATGTTTCTAAAAGAGGAGTGAGACAGGATTTTAAAGTTATAATCTGTGACTTTACATATTAAAATGTCTAAAAACCAACTAGAGCTATGATCTATATGTTGCTGAGTTGTGTTCTTACATTACATACACAGCAGGACTCGTCCTGTGAAAGCAGTTGGAAGATGATGGTATTGCTTGCATCATGGGAAATGTAGGATCCTAATGTAGGACCGAACTTCATGCACTGATGTTAAAGTTCACTGACGCACAGCTGCAGCATGAATAACGCCATGTAACTGTTATACCAACTGTTGATTCTGGACTAAAATGAATCAGCTGTAATTTCATTCTCCAACTTTACTGCTTCCTGAAAAGACTTAGCAGGAAAATATTTCAGATTTAGTGCAAATAATGGAACTTTGACTCAGTGCTGCTGGTCGTTTGTGAGGAAGTTTCATTTTCTTTCTTTCTTTCTTTTTTAAAATATATATCAGGTTTTTTTTTTTGTTCAATTCCCGTCTGTGTTTCTAACTTTTGTATTTAGTTTAAAATAAGATTAAAACATTAAAACTATAAATAAAAAATAGAAACTGGTGATGTTGAATTTTCAGATTTTACTCCATGAGTAATGAAAATATAAAGATATTACTCTTTGTTATCAGCCTATTACCATATTATTACTTCTCTTTTCCATCCACATATTTTCTACTGTTTTTCAAATACAGGAAATAACTGTAAATATATCCCCTAGTGTTATTGACAAGACATTATCTGTCTATTACCTGCGACAGCATCACCCTGCTGTTGTTACATCAGCCCCATAATAAAGTCATGAAGACAGCGCTGTGTATTTAGAGACTAGGTTGTTGTGTAGCTCAGGTGTCATCTGGTTTAGGTCGCACATTAACCAGCTCTGCACTGACAGTTGTGATTTGGCCGTGACGTTTCCTCTCTCCACAGGCACTTTAGTCATCATTCGCTGTCAACGCTTGTCATTTCAAGTCCAGTCTGCGTCTCCCGCTGCAGGGTTTCTTTACAGTGCGCCGAACAGCTCAGTGCAACCGTGCTCCCGATCAGTCCTGAATATAGATTAGAACGCATCCTTACATGAACTCAGGATGAACAAAGACTTATCGGTTTAGACGAGTGTTCCAGATACACTTATTTAGATGTAGATACATATATCTCTATTCTGTACAGTACGCTCTACCGACAAGATATCCTCTCAACATCGGGACAAGAGACTCACCCTCTCCTTCACAAAAGCAGTGAGCTCTCCATCCTGACAGAGACCTCTTCATCACCTCCACCCCCACAAACATGTAGGCCTGAGATCTGTTTTATGAAACCCCTCCAGCACACTGCATATAAAAAGTTGCCTCGACTCAGCAGCCCCCTGAGCGCTTCTTTACACTTCCCTGTGCATCAGTGAGAAGACAGAGACCTACTGGCTCTGCTATTTAATTGAAAAAGGAACATCAAAACAAATGGGAGGGCACCTTCGATACAGCAGCTGCAGGCTGAGCACTGTGCATACTGAGACGTGGGCAGACCTCTAGCCTCTGCTGTGTCTGCTAATGTTCAGCAGACATTTGCATTTGACAGACCTCTTCTATCTGAATGAATCTGAAAACTTTTATTAATTCATTAAGTTCACCGAACTACAGTACTACCACCGACGCACCGGCTTTGACTCTAAAGAGCTTAAAACCTACTAATTCAACAAGCATGGTAAGATTTAAGCTTGGCCGATATCCAAAGTGTAAACTCTCAATTCACCCCAGCCCAACTATATGATATATATCACGGTGGGCGTGGGGCAATATAATGTAATTATATTGTTATATTTTATGTTTCAGGTATTTTTTTTAACAATACATAATCATATTATTGTATTTTATGTTTGTCAGCAGGGCAAACTGCTAAACTGTTAAACTGAAAAAAAAAGACATCATGAAAAATATTGCATATGGTGGAAAATATTGTGATATTTGATATTATCAAACATCAGCCCAAGCCTAACGACAACATGTTGCATTAAAAAGTCTGACAAAGGCTAAAGCGATGTACTGAGTGGACGCTTTTCAGTGATCATCATCCAAGCAGTGTCACGAAACAAGGCAACAACATTCATTTCAGGATATTAAGGATGTTAAGGTCATTAACATCATTTTTTACATCATCTGTTTTCTAAATGCTGATCTGAGGCTCAACCCCACATACCTGACCTTTTTAATCATAATTACATTTTCATCA
The DNA here is from genome assembly GCF_021018895.1 of Seriola aureovittata. Taxonomy (NCBI): domain Eukaryota; kingdom Metazoa; phylum Chordata; class Actinopteri; order Carangiformes; family Carangidae; genus Seriola; species Seriola aureovittata. The sequence goes on from NC_079370.1 coordinate 27,412,013, forward strand.
TTCATTAATTTGCTCTTAAATTACCATTACTTACGTATTGCTGCCATTTCTATCTGTAGCTGATATTTACAAAAAAAAAAATCTATTATTTCAATTTTATTTTCTATCTTTTCAACATTAATTACGTCAGGATGTCATTTTAGTTCAAAATAAAGTTAATTGATGGGTGTGTTAGAGTAAACTGGAGATCATCTTTTAGTTAGTTAGTGTTATCTATGAGTATTAAGAGTTGGAGGAAATAAGAGCAAACTGTCTTTTAAAAATATATTAATATAAAGAATTTACTGCTTTGAATTGAAAAACAGATATTGTTTTGTACATTTAGTATATTTTGGGGATTTTGAAGTCACATGACTTTTCAGCAAGCGCAGCGCTGTGCGCCGTGTTTTGACTTATAGAGTTTAAACTAGTCTGCCCCTCTCTACAGGTGCATTTTGAATATTTTATAATAAATTAAATGGACATTCAAATTTATTCTGTAAATGCACTGTTTACTCGTCCAATCTGATATCCTGGATCCAGTTAAAGGAATTTAAGACCACTTTCTCTGGACCAATGACAGTCCAGTGAGTGGCATGTTCGTCCAATCAGGTGCAGGGGGAGTTGAAGCTGAAGTCTACATAAATAAATGACTCCAATAATAACTTGTAATCTCGGGTGCAGATTACAGACACATGCTTCTGTGAAGTTATGGATGATCAAAGTGGCTTGGACAAAGGACAAATAAGTTTATCTGCTGTTCTCTCTGATGCTCCGTCATCCCTCCTCCCTCTTCCCCGCTCTCACTCTCTTTGATAAGTGTGCTTAATGCTGATATGAAATTCTCCCCACATCTCCCACCCGAGCCCAAAGGCATCGGGCGACAGGACACAGTGTCACTGCCACAGCAGAAAAAAAAAAAAAAACCTTAAGCAGATTTACTTGCACGCTTACTGGTGAGAAAAGGGAGGAGGAGGGGGGGAGAAAAAAAACAATGACATTTTTCCCACACCGACTGCAGGATAGGCATCTCTTTTTTGCCCTCACTGAATAAATGGTTTGTAAATGCAGAATCTTGTTTCCTCTCTGGCGGTAGCCGAAGGACCTAACACCCCTGAATATGATAACAGGATGCCGGCAGCAGGGCCTGAAGGCCGGAGAGGACACCCAGCTGAGGTTACAGTCTGCTGAGGCTCAACCGGCTTCCTCTCCTCTCCTTTCAAAATAACATGGTGGAGGCAACAAATGACATTCATTCCTGTTACTATTAGTGAATATCTTTGTGCACCATAATGCTGGGAATAAGGTTTCTGTGAATCTGTCCATGTGTTCGCCTTGATGCAGACCAAGATACGGTATGATTGTTTTACTTCCTGTCCGTGTGATTGCCCTCCTTGCCCCGATTAGTTTCACCTGCTCCATATTACCCTTGCCCTCCTTGTGTGTAGACGCTGCAGTGAAATGACCCGGGGGTTTCTGAGTAGCAGCCATGATAAGAGCCAGTCCGGTTCTCTAAATGCTGAGGAAGAGAGCTTCATTGCTTCCTTTTTTATCTCCTTTAGCACAGGAAACACTTCCTATATGACGGGAAGGAGACAACGCCATCCCACTATTCCTTGTGGCGGCAACATTTAAAAGGACAAACAACTGTGGAAACGCTAGTTGGAAACAGACAAAAGAAACTGTGGTCTCTGGTATCTTGAGAGTCTTGAAAACTTTAGCCATTTTGTTGTGGTATTATTATATTCATGGTAACAGAGGAGGATTCCTAACAATTTCAGTGACCCCTCTGAGCTTTAGTCTGTAACCACCAGCACTTCATGTCCACACAGTATAACATCAGCTGGAACAAAGAACAAATTATAGCTGATAACCCTGAAATTTGCATATTCACTGAGGTCCACTGAGGATGAACTCTTTCCATGTTGGACTGAGCTTGAGGTTTTCGTACAGAACCAAACTAGAGCATAAGACTTTCATACAGGAGCTGTTGAGCTGTGTCCGATTACAATGCACTGTATCTATTCAGCAGACGCCTTTGTCTAACGCAACCTGCAACTACAACATTCAGCCTCCGAGGAAACTACAACTACATGCCATCAAGTTTTATAAGTCGATATACGACAGCAAGAAATGAGCTTTTTACTGTTGCTGCTATAGGGAATCAGGATTGGGGCTGACAGATGTCAATCAAACTGCAGTTTCACGCTGCTAATGCAAATGTGTGGAAACACTAACAGAGGGACCGCAAAATGTTTTTTTTCAAAAGTTCTAATAGTTTTCGTCCATGCTAGCAGCGTGGTTATTTGGATGGCAATGCTGGTCCGTCGGTGGATTATGACCAAATACCTGCACAACTAGTGTTACTGCTGTCTCAGTCTCAGCTGTTTAGTGCTAATTATCACCTGTTACCATGCTAACATGGTTGAACATGGTAAACATTATGCCATTGTTTTGGCATTTCACCATGCAAACATTAGCATTTAGGTAATTTAGCACTAAGCCGATTTGGAATTGTGTCATTGCATAAGTAGAGAATCTCACAGCTGTTAGCATTGCTGTAGACTGTTTTTTGTTAATCAGTCATGCCAGATTGAAAAAGAATAAAAGTCCCTTCCTTCAATTTCATTATTTCATATATCATATTTCAATTAAAATTTAATTAAATCTCAGTCCTCTCAATCTATTTAGCAATGCACAAGAATTAAGGTAATAATGTTGTTGAATTAAAAACTGTAAGTCTGCCGTGGTTGTGAGTCGCAGTTTGCTCATTCAGTCCATCTGTTTGTGCACACAGTCATTTCAGACCCCGACACTCTCATCTGCCCGCCGACCTGTAGACGCTGCAGGTCATTAAAAGCTCGGTTTCTCTCCCAAGGCCATTCACACTCTCACTCAACGTGTAAAATGAGAAAAATGCAATAACTACTGTGACTGTGAAATCTGAACGTTATATTTACTGTGCTTTCATCTGTTCGTATACTAGTTTTAGTTTTTGTAACTGATAGATTGTGTGCAATTTGTTCTTTGTTAACTTCACCTAATTCCATTGTATTTTAAACATAATGACAATAAAGGCTTTTTATTATATTCTATTCTATTCTTTCCCGCCAGTAGAATCAGCTGCGCTGCTCCTCCTCCTCACCCACCTGCTCACCTCTCGCCCATCCCCTCGTTAGCTCCTCAGTTTACTCACTGCTCAGTTTCCACCTGCTCTCTGCTGGATTGCCTTTGTAGCGCTCTGTATCCACCTGCCTGTTTGATCCTGATCCTGATCATGTTTTGGACCTTGCCTGTGTGTTTTTTTTTATTTTTTGGTAATTTGCCTCCCTCTTCATGCTCTTGGCTCCCTCTTCTGAGAACTGTGACAAACTTAGTTACCTTTTATTTAAACAGGATTTTACACCAATATTTTTGCCTCTACTTCAATTAAATCTCAGTAAAGCGTCAGAGCTCGTTAGCAGAATATTTTAATACTGTCTGCATGATTGCACCCGAAGCAATTTCACTGTACTTTACAAATACTTATAATAATTAACCTTGTGAACAGAATCACTCATTAGTAGGAACCTGAAGCATGTTTTAGTAGATTATCGGGTCTGAGTGGAATGTGAGTATTTGGATTTGACAGAAGGTTGATATTGTCATTACCCGGAGGGAGCCGGCGACAGTATGTGACCTGCCATCATGACATTAGCTTCCGTGTGTAGAGAGAGGGAAATCAATGCTCTTTAGATTTGCCAGCGTTAATAACAAATGCTGTCGCTAACAAACAACTTTCTCTGAGGTATTTTCCGCCGAGGGTTTAAAGGTCTTATAGTTTGTGTAACAGTGATTTATCTGGTGGTGTTTCCCACTATACCTGTCTTCGCTGAAGGGTAAACTCTGTGGGTGCATCGCCCTGTGAATACATTGGTAGGACAGACACGCTTTGCTGTGGGCTTTTTTTTTTCCCTCTCTCTGTCTACTGGGCCAGGTGTTGTATTCAGATTCTCCTTGAAAAGCTGTCCTCTGTTATGCCCTGAGCTTTTTTTATGAATTCATTTTTGATGAAATGATCTCCTGTGCCAAAGCATATAAAGTGCAGCTGGGAGGTGACAGTCGATGGGGGGGGGGGGGGCTGGAATGTGCAGAAAAAGTGCTGCAGAGGCTGGATACCAGACTTCTACCTCTTGTCAAAACATGTGGAATAACATGCCGATACTGAAGGACAATGTGTCCAAAAATTCAATTACCTGTCTCTGGAGGAGCCCGTGGCCATGCACAGCCGCAGTGCTGAAGTGTAATTGAACTTAGTTGAATTGGAATTTAACTTGTACAGACCTAACATGATGTTAGCCGGATAAATTCATAACTTAGAACTTCAGAAACACTATAAGGATCTGTTCATCTTTGTAGTTATCTTGAATTACGTGTGCTCAACATAGATCTGTTCTCTGATCTGTATGATTGTACTCTACTGGCTCTGTGGCTGAACACAGGACATTTTACTCCAGCTGAACAGCAGCTAATTCAAAGCTGAGGAACCTCCTTACACATTAATTATCATCAAGTCCAGTCAAAAAAAAACTATAGAAAAACAAATCTTCAGATTCAGATTAAATATTCCTTTATGGTTTAAATGTTTCTCCCACTTCTTGTGCTAAACAACCTGTTTAAAAAAACTCATGTGATTATCTGTGAAACGTCACAGAGAATCCTCGCTCATTAAACCTGGAGAGATACACTGAGAACACTGAAGCCAGAATCTCTCATAAAGCATATTGTTGTTATTTCTACACATACAGCTGTAGGGTCTGTCATTGCTCCAGCGGTCTAACAAACACAATTTAGGCAGACTCTATTTGCACCCAGGTGTCTGATGCTATTTGCATCCAGGGTGGATTGGCAATGTGGCTATTTACACCCGGGCTCCTTCACTGAGACGCATGAAGTTCCGGCAGAAACTCTTGGGTTTAGGTTGTGAAAGGGTCTTTTTTATCCCAATGATCTTTTCTTCAATCTAACCTAAGTAGGATTCGTTGCAGAAGCCTAACCAAACTGCGATTGACAATAAAATAAAAGTAGGAAAAAAAAACAATAAGATGAGTCTAAACAGAAAAACATGTATCATTCTTTTTATTTCACACAGGAATCAAAGCTCAGGCTCCCAGGGAGAAGTCTATGCTTGACTAATTCATCCCCCACAACCTCCTCCCTATGTGCACGTTTACAACACATCCCGGCATATGGCGCTTATTAAACGGTAAAACTACACGTCCTGCCTGCCGATTTTAACGGTGCAAAAAACAAGGTGTTTAGGGAGCCACTGGGTGCTCCATACGGGTGTAAATCTCCTATTAGCTGCTGTGTGGCTATTTTTACCCAGGTGTAAAGAGACATCAGTGTATCAGTGACACATGAAGAGCTCTGGATCGGAGCCTGAGTGAACAGAAAAAGACAACATCAGTGTAGATGATTTGATTTAATTGTATGGCCTTTTTATCCTGTTTAGCTATTTAAGTCTTTATTGTGATAATTTCAGCAACATCTTTGAATTCTCAGTGATCCACAATGTCTCGTCTAAAATCATAATTATATCACCATGTTTGAATTTGAATGAGTTCCTCTAAAGGAATAAGTCATTAGTATCTGCAGTGTGCTGTTTAGATTGAGCAGGCTGTGATCCAGCTAACTAGGATCATGAACACACGTTCATTCTGTAGATCTAAGATCAATGATTTGTCGCTCTGACAACAAATCATCGATCAACTGTAGGTATCAGAGAACTGAGGAAATGAGCAATAAGCTAACTCAGTTATCCACCTGCCCTGCCTCCTGAAATTACACATACACACACCCACACACACGCACACACACACACACACACACACACACACACACACACACACACACACATATATACACATAAACTGCACTCTGCTTACAGTCAGTGCACTATGACTTGCCACCTCAGCCAGGGAGCCTCAGCAGAGTTCACACATACATCCAGGCACCACAGAAGGAAGAATTAACCTTAGAACCACAGCAAAGCTGTGTGTGTGTGTGTGTGTGTGTGTGTGTGTGTGTGTGTGTGTGTGTGTGTGTGTGTGTGTGTGTGTGTGTGTGTGTGTGTGTGGGTGTTTGGGTGGGGTTGGGGGTGGGGGGCTGATAACGATGACAGACTGAAGGCTCTCCTGGTCCTCTGGGAGGAGTAGTGAGGGGAAGTGTGGTGTGTTTGGATTCACAGCAAACACAGCTGATTTAGTGGTATGAAGGGATGAGGCGGAGGGGGTGTTTGGATGGCATGTGCGGAGGCGGAGTGTGGTATGGAGGTGAAGAAGCGCACTGTCAGATACTATCACTCTCCCAAAAGGAACAACGTCAAAGCCCCTCAGCACCTGCCTGAGCACCGACTATGACATTTATCTCTGCTGCTATGACTAAGGCGCAGGCCAGACGACCCTGTCTGAACACCAATCATCTGACTGGCCCCGCTCGGCGCCTGCGCTGAAATGAAGCTGTCATTTGTGCCGCGGCTCTTTCACTGTGTGTCGCTCTGCAGGGAGAGATTGATGCTCTTCCTTTTTTTTTTGCTCCTATTCAGCACGGCTCCCGTGGTGGGATTAACTGATTTGAAACATTGATGAAGTTCAGACTGCTCCACCCGGGCACAGAGATACATCTTCATTATGCTGCAAAGTGCTCCTAAAACATTATCATTAGTCTTCAAACTGCTGGATGGCGGACCGCAGTCCAGAGCCGGACCGGCACGTATAGGCTTGTCATTTTAAAAGCAGACTGCAGCGCCATGTGTCGCGCTTCTATCTGCTTTGATTCGGCCATATGCTTCGGAGACAGCTGATGAAGTTTACAATATGTCAGACGTGGAGAGGTACTTTCAACAAACCTCAGACATCTGGGATGTTGCCGAGACAAAGGAGAGGATGGATTGATCAAAAAATACAGTTACACTAAAGTACAAATTATCCTCACTTCAGCAACAGCACAATGGTGTTTCTCAGGGTCAAACAACTACCCAGTGAAACGTCACTATTCTAAGTACAGACTTCAGTCACACTGCATTGACAGCCACATCTGGTTCCCTCATTACCCCGTCTTCTAGAAATGTCATTTACTAACACAAACTTGTTTCCCATTTATATTTTGTAGTGAGACCGGTGGCCGGGATTGTGTTTCCTGGCAAAGCTTTTTTCCATTGTGGGTGGTGCCATATTAATGTGCCACCCACGGGTGGCAGGGAGCCGCTCTGGATGGGTGGATGGTGGGCACATCTGTTCAGGCCTCCAGGACCAGAGTTCACATCCAGAGTGTTGGTGTGGTTAGGTTAAGTCAACAGAAACACTTCGGTTAAGGCTGTAGTTTGAATGTTAATAACGCAATAACACTATGTTGTGCTTCATGCCACTGTGTTGTTTGTCTCTTATTACTGTATTGAACCGAGACCACAAACTTTTGGCTAAATACAATAAAAAGTGCGGTGACGAAGATGATAATGAGGAAACGGAGGTGGGCAAGAAATCTTTCATTAATAAAAACAAAACTAAAAACTAAATGTTCAGTAACTGCTCAGAACGAGCCCAGAGGTCGTCTGTGCAGCAGGTTACTATGACCCATAGTTAGGTTTTGTTGCTAGGTGACATCTAGTGGTCGTAGTAATGATGACAGGAGCAAAGGGAAAAGTCATGTGTTGGGAGGAGGTTGTGGTGGATGGATGGGTCAACGAAACAGTTCAATTCCCATGTTAAAGCAGCAGTTTATGTTGCTTCTATTATCCATGACTGTTTGACAACCTTAACCCCGTTGTTAGTATTGCAACCATGACAACAACGATTGTCTAATCTCAAGGAAGTACATATTCTACTGCAAATCACTGTCTTCTCCTAAACCTAACCAAGCCATGGCTGTTTATTATTGTAACCATGACAATTAAGGTCCAGTACGCCTGCAGCGGTAGGGGTCGTACTTCAGGAGACACTTGTATCGGTGGTATCAGAGGGTTGGAGCAAACAGCCTGTATGGTTGTTCAGGCTGGAGGACTGGATGTGGCAGACACACACAGTCAGGGAGTAACTGGTGAACGCAGTGAAGCTTTCAGCGGCTCGAGAGTCAGACATGTTTCTGCCAGCGGTGGTGGAGACAAAAAACGGAGCTAAAAGAGAGCTCATATTGTCACAGGTCTGTGGACAGAAACTGAATGAAAAGTAAAAGTATTTCAAGCAGCAGTTCCATCACAGCAATTTACGTGGGAACACGACTCGCCGCGGTCTCATAATCAGAAAGAAACTTCTCTCATCTGGATCACATTAGAGATATTTCTGAAAGGATTTGACAGCGTTTCACATAATGACCTGCTCGTTCACGCCAGCTTAGAAAGTTAAGTCTGGAAATATTCAGATTCCAAACACACTTTGCCCAGGTAAAGGAACAAACAAGTCTATATAAGCACCTTAGTAATTGGGTAGCATTCAATATCCTGCAGCAGCATGGGGGTACTGTGACAAAATACTAATAAGCTTTCAGAGGTGGCAGAAGAAGACAGAGCTTGTCTGAGTTTCTAGTTACTAACTTGGCATGTGTTGGTCTCCTGGGAGGCGATATTTGTTGAAAAAAAAAAAAAATAGTTTGTTTTTCTTTTCTTTTTTTTTTTTATGTTTTGGAGTGTGTAAATTCAGGTTTTCTATCTCAGATACCTGACTTTAAAGGTAATGGCCGGGGCCTTTTATTCGCCGTGTGTTGGACTATGGGACAGATTTATGCACATGAAAATGCAGGTTTTCATTTCTCATCTGACACGAGGTGCTTAGTAAATGTGGCCCCGAGAGAATATGAGTAAACAGGCTTACAATCACAATGTTGCTGGTTTGGATTGCGGAGGCTGGCGGGGAACACACGGGTGGGGAGGGGAAAGCACGAGCGGCAAATATTTGGCTTCTGGGACATGTGTGAAATATTAAATCAGCAGAGGGACAACATTTTATGCTAAATGCAACACAAGAAATAATGTTGTCTGGCTCCTGGGCCCCGGAAGAATCAGGAGGCCCCAACACGCCGTCTTTGTGTGAACAGACTGTTATTAAAGGATAAGGAGTTCAGGAGTAGTTCTCCTAGTTTCAAAAGGAGGGAATGAAAAGACCGAAAACCAACAATGTGTCCGTCTGTCTAATATTTTCTGATTCCCTGACGCTGTCTGTGGCTCTCAGCTCTCAGCACATTGGTTCCTACAGAATGTGTAAAACTCAACATCACTTCACAATAAGACTACCATCATACATGATTTATAAATGGTTTATAATCAGATTATTCATTCAGTTGTTAACACTTGATAAATCATAAAATAAACAATTTTAAACAAGTTATAACACCGTTTTCATACACTGATACAGGCTCACTATTTGGCAAGATTTAAGTTAATGTTTACTATTCATTAATCTGACTAATGAGTTACTACCATTTACAACTGGTAAAAGGAGCCTTATATTAACTCATTAATAAACGATGATGTGTTTATAAATGTTTTTAATTGATAAATAAATGTTTGTAAAATGAGATAATGAAACATGAAGATGATGGAGGGAGAATCACAGAGATGTGAACAGTGGGACAAAGAATGGGTGAACAGTTCACCAGGTAAAGGAAGGTTCCCACCTGTGTTCTAGCCGGAATGCTAACGTCGTAAAGAAGAGACCAAGCAGCAAAAAGCATCTCCATGTTAATCTCCTGTGATTATAATGAGGACGGCTGCTGAGAGCATGTCTGTCTAAGATGCTGATGGTGGTTAACTACTAGTAACTTAACAAACGTGATGAAGCAGCAGCTACAAATGTTGATGATGGAGAAAACAAAGAAAGCTCAGTAACTAATGAGATATGAGGCTGAACAGTACAGAGAAATGTGGGCTCACTATTTGGCAAGTAACAGGTCACTGTTGCCCTTTTTACCTAATGTGTTATAACAGCTTGTAAATGACTCGCTCACAAGCTAATTAATAAACTAGTTATAAACCATTCATTAATCCTCTATAAGGGGAATCCAATTGTAAAGAGGTAAGCTCCATATTTTCGTCTTCTTCTGTGTTTTATTTGAAGTGTTGATCCACAAGAAGATATGAAAAAATCATCTCAGTGTAGTTTTACATCTCCTCTCTAGTAGCAACAGGTCAGTGAGCCAATCAGAGGTGAGGAGGCTCGGAGTCTCAGTGAGGATGAAAGGTTCTGTCGCGGTGCTGATCCGACGATGCTGTTGGGCTCTTGCGGGCAGACTGCTGCAAACTCCACCAGCTGAGAAGAGTCTTTGAGTCTTTGACGCAACCGCAGCTTTTGTTTACCTCTCTTTGTGGATATAAACACACAGTCCACCACCAGACAGCAGTGATTCCCTGTGGGTTTAGTAGTGTGTCAGCCCGTCCAGCTCCACGGTCGTGTCCTGACTGTTGCCGTGCAGCCGGGTTTCAGTTCATTTCATGGTGGCTGTAGCTGAGTCTCACAGGATAAAAGCTGCTCTGTTTTTAAAATGACAAAAGTGCTGAAATATTTGCTCCATGACAGACCGCTGTGTCTGCACGCACTGCCATGGCAACTAAAATCCATATAGTTTCAAGTTTGAAAAAAGGATGAATAATCTCCTAAAACAGCTGATCACTGTAGTTCTTAACAAACGTGACTCCACAAGGAGTGTGTGTGTGTGTGTGTGTGTGTTGGGTGGTTTTTGGCAGCGGACTCTGGACCAGCAGGATGGTGGATATTGGACTAAATCAAAATAAACTGCAGAGTGTGTGTTCATGGTAATGAAGGAACATGTCACCCACTGCCACAGAGTGCTTCACTGGTGTGTTTTTAAAAGTTTGGATTCAGTTTGAAAAAGAAAAAAAAAAACTATGATCTGTGTGTTATTGGTCAGAATAGATTGTGTTTGTTCATGAATGTAACGTAGATGAAGATCTGAGCAGATATTAAGGCAAATTTATACATAAATACAGATTGTTCCAAAGGGTTCACTTACTTTTTCTTGCCACTGTAAAATAAGAACTAGAATCACCTCCTCCTCCACTGAGACTAGCTCCAGGTCACCTCCCTGTTTATCCAGAATATTAACCATTTGTGTGAAATTTTGTCTTGAGTTATGTCTAAAAAGTGTTTTAATAGGTCACACTGACCTTGACCTTTGACCTTTGACCACCTAAATCTAATCAGTTCATTCTTTACTCCAGGTTTGTCCCAAATTTGAAGAGGATCTGTCAAGGTGTTACTGAGGCATCACGTCCATGAGAATGAGATGGGACGGACAACCCGAAAACAACATGGCTGCTGCCAGCGCCGAGGCATGAAGATATAGGATATGACCAGATTTCTTCCTCATCATGTCTTGTGTAAAGTCAGAAGCTTCAGTCAGAAGTAGTGATATCCTGATGACATAGGTCATCTATAGGTCCATACTTTGTTTGACCTGATTCACTTTTTTCTCCCACATAAAACATGTGTGGATTTATTTAAATAAAGCTAGATAACGTCTCTTTATCTTCAGCATAAACAAGACACAAAGTTAAGGAGCATTTTGTCCACGTCAGCAGTTACAGTCAACGTGCAAAATGCTGCTGAAATAAATGATATATGGAGCGCTGCTACTACATGCTAACAGGGGACGTTAATACGTCGGCGCTCCGGGGCCCATTGTCTCTCAACCCGCGATTATTATGACATAAATCAAGCACAACCTGCAGTGACTGTGAGGCCTTTTGTAGTCAAGCATTTTGTGTGTGGAGCAGTTACAGACAAGATACCCTGAAGCGAGGTTTCTAATCTTCAGCTGCTGCTGCGGAAACACAGGAGTTGTTCTATTGTACCGGACGACTGTGTGATCTGTGTGTGATGAATTCATGTGATGTCAGTGTTCTCACTTCGATCTGCAGCAGAGCCTCCTCTCTTTGACGAAGCACCTCCACGTCCTCCTCACTGATCTCAGACAAGAAAGCCTGAGCTCTTCCCTCTGAGCCCGCAGCTTCTCCGAACAGCGGACCCTCCTCCATCGGCTCGCTGTATGGGGTCTGGACATTCTGCTGGATCACGAACACACACACACGCACATACACGCACACACACACAAACACATTAGATTAGACCAATAGCAGAAATGCTAGCAGATACAGCAGTAACTGTAGCGGCCTCGTTAGGAACCGAGTGGACATGTGAAAACCTCTAGTGGAACTGGAAATGTTGCAATAAATGTGTTACAAATAATGCTGTGTATATATAATTATATTCCACCGACTGTATGACTGCTTACTCGCAGTTTTCACTTCCACACGGATTGAATCTCATTTTGCCAAGTGAAATCTGAAATGTTGAACCTAAACGTTCCTTAATGAAACTAGAATCCCTTCCTCCTCCACTCAGACTAGATCCAGGTCACATCCCTGTTTATCCAGAGTCATGGAAAATGTCAACCATCATAATTGCTGTGAAGTCTTGAGTAATGCCTAAAAATGTTTTGTGAGGTCACACTGACCTTTGACCTTTGACCTTAGAGCACCAAAGTCTAATCAGTTCGTCCTTGAGTCCAGATGAATGTTTTTAACCAAACTTGAAAAAGTCCCTTCAAAGCATTCCTGAGATATCTAGTCCATGAGAATGGGACGGACATATGGACAGACGGACGGATGGACGGACAACCCAAAAACAATATGGCCACTTCAATCAGTCATTACCAGATTTTATTCATGCACTGATTAGACTGTGTGGTTAGCTTCTGGAGCTGAATGTCCACTTGGTGTCACCAGTTACTGCTACCTGAACAGTGCATGAGACTGAGGCTGTTAATTCATGAAGACCTGACCAGTCTGCACACACACACACACACACACACACACACACACACACACACACACACACACACACACACACACACAGAAGCAGGAGAAAGGCAGAGACATGTAGTCAGAGAGAGGCCTGGCTGACTTTTTTGCCTTGCTAATGTGTTCCACCTTCGTGCAGCTGACTGCACAGCTAATTCATGGTGGAGGGGCCGGTGTGGGTCACGGCACAGGGACCATCCCAGGGCTGAGTCACGGCGCTCTGTCTACTGGCCACGATGTGACTCAGCGCTCCTCAGCAAACTCTGCAACATCGTGCTCACTCCTCCACATACGTGCCCACCGCAACACGTTAGCACATCACACGGACGAGGACGACCCTCAGGACGATCGGGTTGGCAGGCTGAGAGAAAGTGCACACAGTTTCCAGAGTTTCCTGATGATGTAGAGTTAAAGATGTGGGCGGGAAACAATCAATAACATCTGCAATGATCTGCTAAATGCAAATGTATGAGATTTTTCAAAAGTCGGGCGGCCTCTCTCATTTGCTCTCCATGAACTGAAAAAAGCCTGCCGCCTCATCTACAGAGAAGATTGTACTAACTGATAGACTTGCTCCTGTGCGTGGACAGTTATATAATGTATCCTTCAGCTCATATGGAAGACCTTGATACGTCGTCAAAGGGACATAAAGCTTTAACCTGTGTGTTGTCTTCAGGTCAAAAACGACCCGTGGGAAAAGAAGCTTTCCAGGTGATAAAACTTGATTCTGTACAATTCTGGGAAATCCTCTTATTTGCTTTCTGGCTGAGACTAAACATGAAGTTACCAGCAGCAGCTGGAGTGAGCTCAGCACAAAGGTAAGCTCACTAATTAAGCTCTATAGATAATGATTTATCTCATCTTTTTCATCACTACAAAAACCAAAGCGTAAAAATAACAAATTGCTGGGAAACAGTACACACACAATCAGTGTTTTTTTTAAATGCTGTGCGTGAGCTATCGAAGAGAAGATGTTTTATTCGTTTGCTTGTGTTGTTGTCTATTTTCAAAATATGTCTCTCACAGTGTGTTGAGCTTTCAGGGCCACCGTACAGGTACAACATTACCAGTTTAGCAGCTACGTAACAATTAAACAACACAGACATGTATGAATGACATTTATGAAGTAACAGTTGTATCCTTGTAGGCCCTCCCTCCCGCTCTCTCACCCACTGAGATCATCCAGTCATAAACCTGATCAGGAGTCACAACACTAAACCAGCATGTTCAGCCTTTAGCACATCAGTACGTGCTGAAATCAGCCATTTTAAACATGACAGGATGAGGGCTAGTTTTAGGGTAATCCCCAGAGATTTCTATCAGTCTCACTGTAAATGCTCCTCGATTGCATTTAGACTAATTCATCTATCTGATCTGCCCAAGACAGCTGCAGGAATTAAATGTAAGGACATTACAGTGGCACAGGGAGCTCAACGCACTGAAATAAACATCTATGACAAGCTTATTTAGCGTTAGCCAAATAAATGCATGCGTCATTTGCACACTGCAACAGTGTTACCACCACAGCTACTGAACATTGTGGTCAAGCCTTGATGCTGAGCAGAAAACCTATAACACTTTGGGTTAGGGTTAGATATCCACTGGATACGTTTTCTGTCACTTCACTGAGCATCTTGCCTTTTGATGATATCACTGTACACACCCTCTGACACTGACATATCTCTGCTGATTCTAACCCGAGATTCTAACCCCCAGCTTTCCAAGAAGTACGAGCCCAGTCGACCAGACGGTGGCGCTGTTATTGAGGCTCAAATCAGGCCACGCCCCTCAGACCATTGGCCTAATTGATTTGATGTTTGTGCTCTACAAAAAAAACCTCATGGACCATCAAAGTCCATCTAGAAAAATGTTTTGATCATTTGCATAATTTGAAAAACAGTGAAATGAATAGAACTTTATGGGTTTTTGAGATTTGCGACACCAAATTTGGTATACAGCAAGATGTGTAAAAACATGGCAGCCGTCAACAAAATATATCAATATCTGCCATCTTAATGCTTCACAAAAAATACAATCTCAGTCGGCCTAAGGATGGAGCTAAAATGAATGCACAAAAAGTTTGACAGGCTGGCTCCACCACACCCTGAGTCCTGTTGACTCACAGCCACAAGTCAATATGCTCTGCTAAAATCCTACTATGATGGAATTTTAGATCATTTGCACAATCAGATAAACGTTGGCTGCTTCTCTCTGTTGAGCGCAAAGGGGTTAGAACCTGTGAATTGCCACTTGTGGCTATAATTGTATTTGGAATCCTGTGGATGTACAGTCATACACTGTACTGCACCTACAGCAGGTCCACATACAGTCAGTGTACAGTCCGCCAGTACAATCCGACTTCATATATTCTATTTTATTACTTCCACTGCTGCAATCACCTCATATACAAACCCAGATCAATAAGTTTCATTTCTCATTATCTGACTTTTCTAATCAAAGATTCACTCCAAAGTTCATTCCTTCACATCCACTCCGTCTGTAACAAGGATTGACTTTCATTTGTTAAACACAATTACTGATTACAGCCTTTGTCACTGGGCGACACAGTGAAAATAAACTTTTTCTAGTAACTGATTTAGATTTAGATTAAAAAAAAGAGAGACATTTCAGCATATAAGAGTTGGATGTAATGAATGGAGTCCATTGTAATATAATAGAGTGAAAGAGGCTAGACAGAGCTTCAAAGGAGCCCTTGTGAGGATGCAATTGAGCAGAGAAATGCCATCTCATCATCCTGCTCTTTTATGAATGACATTGAAACAAAGGGCTGATTTTCACCCTCTATATCAGCTCACCTTCTTCTTGTCTGTCTGTGCTGGAGGGAGCAAGGCCCTGGAGCGCTCTGCAATTTTCTGAAAGAGGAACAAATGAAGAGACGGGGTCAAGAAGATTCATTTCTCCTCCTTAAAGAGCTCAGACTTTTTTCATTCTTTTTGCCTTTATGCGCAACATGTAGGAAAATATAGATGTGTACAGTTTTCAGTCAGCTCCATCTATCTGTGATTTATCGGACAGAATTCAGTAACCATAGCGATGCATTTATGAGATCGACTGAATGCGTTATATACCTTCTGCAGATCCCCATAGCGCTGCACAGACTCTGAGAGTTCAGTCTTTAGTCTGGTCAGGCGCAGACGGTCTTGCTGTGCAACAAAACAAGATTAGCTTTAATTAGCTCAAATGTTGTTTAATCCACTGTTTATTCTTCAAAATGACAATGGATGAGGGAGGAGCAGGAGCATAAAATACCCGTGAAGAGCCGCTGATTATATCAGAGAGCTGTTTGATGAGTTGGCTTGTGCTGGTGATGACTTTGTTGGTTTGCTGCTGTGTGGAGTGTCTGGGGAAAAGGATAGAAAGACACAAACACAGAGAGAGAGCAGTTACTGAATTATGAGAATTCAAATGACATGACACTCACAAAGTCAAAACATTAAAGATCCCCTCCAATGAAAGTCCTGTGTATAAATTTGTTGACGTCCATATGACGTTTGTGTATAATACAAGACATGTGATGAGTGAAATAATCATCAGCACCATGACTGAGTGTTTCCACCTTGAACTGCAGTGAACCGATGATTCAGACAGCCAGCGTTTCATACGTCACAAACCTCAGGAACCAACTGTGTCAACTAACACAGAGAGAACTAAATCATACAAACGTTAGTGGTTCGTGTTGAAAATTAACCGTTAGTCAGCTGATTGCTCTGGTGTGTTCTTAAATTCAATCCGAAATTGAAAGAGCGTCATCTGAACTTCTGGAATTAGGTTCAGGTCACTCAACAATGTTGTTAAGTTTTCTACTTAAGAATGTTAATTGAGTACATTTGAGAAAATAAAGCAATGTTAATTCTGTTCTTTATTTTGTTTTCTCTTACAAAATAACAAAAAGTACTGATAAGAGAGAACCGTTCAAGTACCGATCGACAAGAACTATCCATAAAAGTTGTAGCAAAAACCTGACAGATGTTTACAACGTCTGTTGAATGCAATGCAGCCACAGCATCATGTTATATTATGAGTAAGCCCCAGCATGTATACTTAGTTATGGTGCTGGGTAGTTGATGTTTTAACACCACCTTTGTAAAGATCATTCACACCCCTCCTCACTGTCAGGTATTCTAGAAACAGGAAATGACTAACTGCCAACTGTGAAACAGGGGAGAGGCTGTTTTTCAAAATAAAATAAATAGAGTACAATACATCATGGTGAGCCATGCAGGACCCTGTGAGCCAGGCTGCGCTCAGGCATGTATGGTTGAGATTGCATTTGACCTGCAGAGTGACTGTGTATTAACAGCTGTCTGGTAGAGAATGAACAGTGTTACATGACGCACCCTCTCTGTTCCTTCATGTTGTTCCAGGGAAGCTCCACTGGGGGTGAAAGGTCGGAGGTGCAGCTGTTTTCATAACTCTCCCGCACATCCACTACAGCTGTGGGTTAAGTCTGTTATCAAATATCTATGCTGTCAGGTCATCCTGTGCTCACAGCACAGGAAGAACCACCCCCCAGCCTGCCTCAGTACCCCCGAAGGCCAACTCCCATCCTCTAGACTTGACATTATAACGGGCTGCCCCACAGAGACAGACAGCTACACAAACACACGTATCTGCTGCTCCACACCCTCCTCAAATATTGATCTGCGTGTGACTGGAGGCAGGGAGGCGGCAGCTGGACCGCAGTGCACTGGGGAGAGAAGGATCACGTTGGCATAACTCTGTATCTGTTGTGAGAAAAATCCAAAAGTGTCAAGGTGGGAAAAATACCTGAAAAGCATCGGCCATCGAACGTGTGCAGAGCGGGGTTAAAGAGAGTTGAAGAGTCGGGGAAGTAGACGGAGTAGAAGTTAATTTTGCTGCTAGAAATAAAAGTTTAATCGTAAGGAAATAATTAAATTGGACTGCAGCCAGTCTCTCCTCCCTGACCAAAGACATAACAGACAGAAACAACTTCTTCTACGTGGAAAAGTTTTACACTGTTACTCTAATCAGGATTTAAGGCTTTAAATGGGCAGGATGCTGTCACTGTACACTGCAGCTGTAAGTAGATAGTAAATCTGTGTATATGCTTGAGCTCAGTTATGATAACAGAAACTGAATATTCTGAAGACGGTTCATTGTGTAGTAGTGGTGTATAATACATTTAAAAAAGTTCCGTTGTTCTTACAGGGCTAACTTGTTTGGGACTAAGCACCGTACATGCTGGACTATTGATCAGCCATTAGAGTGTGTGTGCTCCATGATTAGGAATGTATCCTAAGCCTGAGCCAGAGTTCGGCTGCAGACTCGCACATAAACATACCCACAACAGAGAGATTAACAAGTGCTAAACCTCAGGCTGATGCGTCATCGTTTAGCTGCAAAGCAGCAACAGACATGTGAAGGATTATTTTGAAATCACAGCCAGCTAATGCTCCATCATGTTACCCACCAAAATTACACAGCAGGGCACAGACTGTATGGCTGGCACCCTGCATTAGGGATCTGGAAGGGATGACAAATAAACCTCAGTATGAATGTGCAGCTGTGATGCACCATGTGAGACGTGGAGAGGTTCATTTTAGGAACACCTTTTAATGGATCCCTCGCCAGCAACAGACTCCCTCTCTCCAATCACTGCTGACTGGTGCAAACAACTTACAGAGCGCTCCACTGATTCAATATCACACTTTTAGAAATTGGGGAAGTTGGGAGACTGATATGAAGGGGTCAAAATCTGACTGACATGTCCAGAATTTTACTTCCTTGTGTGGGTTGAGCTCCGAAACACTTCCCATGATGCAACTCAACAGCAATTTTCATCATAGCCTCCCTGCCTGGTAAATGCCCACATTTCTCAAAGTCCACACCTCACCTTTGCGACACAGATTTTCAGGCCTAAACAAGCCGAGACAATCATGATGACATCACTCTGAGATCATTAAGGGTTATTTTTTTTCTGCAGTTTTTTTCACAGGCTGAGGAAAACTCCCATTAGCCTGTGAAAGTGCAGTAAGCCAAAAACTGTTCATTCAAGATTGTTATGAACTATATCAACTCAAGTTAACAACTCAGAGGTTCGCTGTGGTGTTGTCATTAACAGTTTTCTTACCCAAGAAACCTGAGTGTTAGTCAGTTCCTGTCTCATAAACCATTTCCTGATCTGATTTTTTGGCTGGACCGCAAAAGCAGGGCCAGCCCCATAATGTCCCTGACTGACTGACTGCCTGACTGACTGACTGAGAGGAGGAGTGCTTCCAATACACTGAGCCTCGCCTCCATTACAGCAAATAAACTACTTTGATTCCATGTATCATTATTATTAAAGGAGGCAGAGGAATAACTAAACATAAGACGCACTGAGCAGAGAGAGCAGGAGAGAGGGAGAGAGAGAGAGAGAGAGAGAGAAAAGTCATAACTAACGAGCATTCGTACTAACGACTATGACCAACTCTACGTATCAAACAGAGGGAGTTAGACATAAAGAGTTAAGTTAAGTAAAAAAAGACTAAACTATAGTGGATCCAGACGGAGGCTGTGCTCTGTGTGTGAGACTAAATAAGAAAGATAGTCTGTCTGGTGATTCACCTGGTGATTCACCTGGTGAAGCATGTGACATTTAGACAGGTTTGAGTCCGGCCCGTATCCCTTTGCAGCGTGTCATCCTCTCTCTCTCCCTCTCCCTCTCTCTCTCCCTCTCTCTATCTCTCCCTCTCTCTACTCTAATAAAGGCAAAAGCCTGAAAAATAACTTAAAAAAAGAAAGACAGTCTGTCTCTTCTGACTTTGTCTCTGATCATGTGACAGTAAATCCAGCTGAACTCACAGACCAGTCTTTGTCTCTCATTTATGTGTTTGGTTATAAAAGTTATAAAATCAAGATCCAGACATGTACAAGGTTTAGACCTGGGCTTGTTTATATCCTGCGCCGTATATATGTTTTTGCTAGTTTGCTATCTTGCTGTCTCATACAGAAGCCCTGAGAGGCAAGTGATTTTTCTGTAAGTGGAGTTTGTTAGATTTCCATCTGTGAAAACAGAATTTTTTGTTCACAGATGAAAAAAAAAAAAAAAACTCACTTGCCTTTCAGGGCTTCTGTAATATTATCCTTTTCCCCCCATTTGTAGTGTATATGTAGTTGGGCTGTAGTTGGTACGACACTATTTCCGAGATAATTTTTTCTTATGTTCATAAAAATGTGTTATTGTGTTCATAAAATAATAGGTATGAGAGTTAGTAGTATAGTAGTATTAGTATTTTATATAGGGCTGCTCACTGTTTCATAAACAGGAGATTTTTTTTGGTGTAGCAGGAAGTGCCGTTATAGGTTTATTTTGAAAAAGTTGTACTTGCTGCACTCATGCGAGCTGTACTTCCTCTGTCACCGGCCTTTCTCCTGAGAAGGTATGCATGTCTATTTTTGTAAGACACTGTTTATTTATTTTGTTGTGTTGTTAAAAGTATGTAGGTGTCTTGGCGCTTTACTGTCTCCAAGTAAAACCAGGTAATAAGTAAGTAAGTGGTGGAATAGCACCTTCCCATTGTGCTGCTACAACAGAGCACGACAGTAAATAACACCACAAGACGGGATCTTATAACTCTGGAACGGTGTCTTTGTGGTAATAATTTTATCTTACGTGACAATCATCACAACATAAACAGCAGAAATACAGTGTTAAAGTTAGAAAATAATCTGCCAGGAATGAATCTACTGGCCTCTGGAGGTTTACTGGAGGAGGTTGTACTGCATCCTGCCAAAAGCCAGATTCAGCTGTTTTCACCTCAGCTGTGTCACTGGACTGGCCTCGTTCAAAAACACGATGAAGCTGCGTTTCCTCATGTTAACAAATCAGGATAGTGATAGTGTCCCTTCAGTTATTAAAGTTCACTGTTTATCCTGCCCAGCATCAGAGTCCTTCTCTGACTGACTCACATGACTACTTGCATGAATGGCACAAAATAACTCCATATTTTTATTGAAGTTTATTGCTAATAATAAAATATCCTACGGGCATTGTTTCATGTTTGTCTCTTTGAAATGAATGTGGGGGGGGGGCAAAGGGAATCCTATCAAACTTGCAGCCCATCAGCTAAAAATGCAATCTGAGCTGACGAGCTCTGATGGATCATCCGTGAGTCAGTGGAAGCTCCGCCCACCACTGACACGCTGTTACCAAACAATCAGAGCTCGCCCACTACCGAGGACCTCTGAGTGGACCTCTGCAATATCACTGCACAGTGATACATCTGCTACTCACACTCCTCTCCCACAACAAGCTCGAGAGCCAGGCGGCCAGAAACAGCATGCAAAAGATTGGAATTGCTCACACTGTGAATTTCAATCAGTCACCTCTGTTGTGTGTTTCTCCTGGCCCTGGTGGAGGAGGACTGGAGGAGTCTGGGAGCAGCTGGCTGCAAGGGGAGGTGTGAAGCATGGAGGGAGTGTGGTGCGAGGGAGACACAGTGACGGTGGTGGTGGGGGGTGGCATGGTGGTGGTGGTGGGGGGGGGGGGGGTGGACTATTCTCTGACTGCAATCATAGTTTCAGGACTTTACAAGAGAGAGCAGAGCTTATACTGGGCTCTGATAAGGATTAAACACCAAAGTGAAGCTGCTTCACACACACTGCTGACCTCTCACTGGCTCACATGACAATGCAGAACATTTGTAAAACTCAGCACTGGCTCAAGTCCTAAATACTCCTGTAATATGTGATGACTATCAGCTGCCTCGGCCCTCCGTCACTGTCCACACAGGTTCAGCTCTCAGGTGTGTTTTAGCACCACTTACACTTCTTGATCACTGCAGCCAACACTGTGTTGGGTTATTACTGGGGGTTGATGTTACTTTCATCTCTGTGTGTTTCATAGACAGACTGCTCGACAGTGTGTTGGTCTGGTTGTGTGGGGATCAGTCAAATTCGTACGATGTGTTTAAAGGCGATTGTGCTCAGAGTTTTTCCTATCGGTCGCACAGAAAGGTAAAGTGAAAAGCTGGACACAGTTGGTCATCTGGCAGAGTGATGGACTTTTCCTATCGGCTGTTCGTCCAAAATGATTTGGTGCCAAACGGCTCATTTCTATTGGCCGTTCTGATACTCTCATCTCCAGTGTCAGGGGTTTGCCTCAAGTTCAGCACAGCTAAAATGGAAACCGTCGGTGTTATACCGCGTTAATAGCGGCTGACAAAGCTGTCAGCAGCCTGGCAGGAAAGACACGCCGCAGTGCGGAGACGCCAACTTTACGAGTGCTCGAATCTTCGTACTGAACGGCCAAAATCAATTGGACCGAGTCAGATACAGCCTTAACGCGAACAGTGTAACTCATTCCAAATTTACCGCACACTGACTGTAATATCCCTCTAACACATTCAGCACAATTCTGCTCTGCCATATACGAGGCTGTTGCCCCGTCTTCTTTAAACACGGGGATACTGGCAGACATTTTGAGACATTCTCCTGGAAGCCATTCGTAGTGTTGCACTTGGCTATTGACACGAAAAGTTCCAGCCAATTGCAGCATGTGAGCGAGTATCTGTGAATGTTGTATTGTCAGTTTTGGAAAGTTACAACAATTGTCAGACACCGCCGCCTCAGCTCTGACGTCACAGAGGGAATTCTACCGTTCGTGGAGAGGATCAGTGCAGCTCCTGAAACCTCAACACTTCTTATTTTCATGCTTTTAGCTGAAACTAAGCTTCCCACCAGGAACAGGCACAGTTAAAAAAAATTTTTATATGATTATTGTATCTATAAAGTTGCATGAACACCTCTCTAAAGATTGGACAACACCTAACTCATGACCTTGGCGACGGGTGGTGAAGCCATTTGGTCTTAAAGGGGACCTATTATGCTTTTCGGAGTTTTTCCTTACTTACAGTGAGTTATACAGGTTTGTGAGCACGTAATTGATCTCCAGAGTCACAAGGATCATAATCTACACCAAAGGGAGAAACTCTCTCAGGGTAAAAACCCAATTTTCTCCTTTGTATGAAACGCCTCGTTGCGGGTCCAGACATTACTTCCTGGTCCTACTGACATCAATGCTTCTCTTTGTACTGTCCACCTGCAAGCTGGACACCCCCCCCTGGAAGCTTGGCATGCCCCCACACAACAACTTATAATGAAGAGTTTTTTTAGTTTTGTAGCCATGGAGAAAAGATAACATGTTCTAAACTGCCTGTGGAAATCTGCTTCATTTTTCCACGGTTTTCCACTGCTCCAAACATTACAGTGTGAGCCTGCACATGGAGGACTGCTTCAGAACCCGCACACAGTTAGACGCTTCATTTCCACAACGGTTATTTCTGTAATTCACACTTAATGTAATTCACACTTCACACTCAGGCTGTCGGTCTGCATTGTTATCGTGGATTTGTGACATTAACCACTTTACCACCTGATCATGTTTGTAAGAAGCAGCAGCAGCAAAGATATAAATGCTTAAACGTTTGTCAGTGATGACATGTTGTACCTCGTTAGCTCGGATAAATTATCTACAGTTTAACCACTGAGTTCCTTTTTCAGTAACTACGCCCACTAACGTTAAGTTCATTCAGATTTTCCGACATCATAAAACAGCAGGTGAAGCAGTGGAGACTCCCCCACCTGTCCACTGTTCCTCCATTATTTATATTCCTTTAGTCCAGAAGTGTCCACACAGTCAACAATCAATCCCACCATCAACAGGGTTTCCATTAAAATATTCCAAGTGATGAATACACACACACACACACACACACACACACACACACCCCACCGGAGGGGTACGCTTGTTGATAAATGAAAATAATAAATAGAACCGAAGCCGCCACAACCGTTTGTTTTCACAAGTCGTGCGAAACGTATCGTTACCATGGTAGTTGCCGGCAAGCTGGCCAATGAGAGCACACTGGGCTCTCATTGGTCAGCATCAGAGGGAACAGAGCGTTTCAGACAGATGGTGAATAGATGACAGTAAAAGATGTACAGAAGAAGAAAAATGTCTTTTCAGAACATTAAAGCGTGTAAATCTATTTCTCTTTAAGTTATAAACATCATTAAAAATCTTTCATTTTAATGAATGGTTACAGACTATATTTGAATGTATCATGATTAGTGAATGCTCAGTGATTGTTAGAGGAGGAAGATGAACAACATGTGGGGGGGGGGGGTACTACCTAGTTTACCTCATGTACTTTCCACATTATTTTTGAGCGTCTGGATTCGTGGTAAGAAACATAAACACTATAGCATCGTCCGAAACTCCCACAATGGAAGGAACAAAGTTTTTTGCTGAAAATCCCATGATGCACTGTTTTGCCTCTGATAGATGTGTAAGGTACGCAACACTACACCTGTCAGTGATTTTTCAAAATGATGATTTATGTCCAAGCTCTCCTTTCAGTCTCACTTAAATTACTGTGTCTTATGGAAGGTTATAAGAAAATGTAGCTTTAATATAAGGCCGTCCACTTGTTTACATTTCTCATTTGGACAAAAGACACTGTCTGTGGAACAGTCTGAGTGGAAGTGCTGGAAATTTGGAGAAAGACGTGGAAATATTTCAAAAGGATGTTTACAGTTGACTGAGGTGTAAAAGTTTCTGTGTTGATGAAAGCGCAGGACTTGGAGAATGTGACCCCAGTGATCCTTCCACTTCACCAGACAGATGTAAAACAGCTGCAGACAAAGAAACAGTCCTCAAATGAAACAAAGACAAATGTTCTATTTCCATCATGTTTTCTACATTTTTTTTTCAAACCATTTGACGTTTGACTTGGGTTCTTATCTAAGGTCATAGGTCATCCTCCAGGAGTCAGTGGACAGTTTGAGAAAGATCAAGGTGAACGTTCACCGATGGCACTAGAGACTCATCTCTGTACACAGACAGGGGATAACATCTCCCCCGATATACTACAGTTGTTGTCATACATTGAAATATCAATACTTCCAATCCCAAACGTTTCTGTTCTAGGATCAATTCTCATTTTAAAAGATCAATATCTAAACTCAATCATTTGAAGTAAATGTGTATTTTAACACTGGAGATCCTCACATTGTAAAAACCACAGAAAGCTGTTTCATTCAAATTGATATAAATAAATATGCCAGCTACTTAAATTAATATAGTTAGGAAGTAGGTGATGAAATAAATAAAGAAATGCTACAATAAATAGCTATATAGAGATCAATGCCACAACTTTTAATTCCTCTTGGAGTGAAATTTGTGTCCCTGAAATCACCTCAATGAAATATTATATATATATTATTCACATAATATATATCATATTACGACACAAAACATTTCAAATAACACACAGGCAACAATCCTGACTTTGAGCAACCAGTGATCTTCACTGATACAGTCTCATCTGATTTTGCATATTATTTCAAAATGTAGGTATTGCCTCATTTATTATGATTATTTATTTATTTCATTACTGGCATTTTTTATTTCAGTTTTCTGTTGATTCCTCTCTTCTTAGTGTATTTTATACAAAGTGTTGGTATTGTATCGGTATCAGTGAAACTAGCCTGGGTTTGGTGTTGAATCTTAAAGGAAATAAGTGGTATTGCTCCTCACATGTTGTCACGAGATTGACGGTCCATACTTCACTGCATATAGACCGTGTGGTGCAGTTTAAAACTCTGGGTAAATGAATCTTCAAGCTTAGTGAATGAAGAATGAACATAACTGAACAGGTTGGAAAAAAAGCTTTCCAAAGGTTTTTTGAAGAAGGAAACGTGTTCAACATGTTTGTCAGGCGTTATTACATTAGGGTGAGAAACACTGTGAACCTCACTCGTTTACAATACAACTCCAACAGGGTTCCTTTAACGGCACGAAAAAAGTTTCAAAATACCCGACACGCTAAACACACGTTTGCACAGCAACTCTTCCCAAAACACACTTGACATTTTTACATTTACATTTATAGAGATGTATTTCAGGTGCTTATCTAAAGAGACTTCCAGTGAGAACGACATGAGAGTTCAATTCTCCCCATCGCCAACACTGTAAAATTATACCCACATGAACACACACTCACTCACTCACACACACACACAGAGAGAGAGCTGCAGTTTCACAGTCCATCTGACATTTAAATGTGTATCTCCAACAGAACATACACCTACTGTTGGTTCACACGTACACATGGTCGTATGAGAGCGGTGCATTAACGTGGGTTTGAGAGGCAGAGCGCTGCCGGCTTGTTGTGTAAGAGTGGAGGAGGTACGAGGTGGAGAGGTGCATCCACACAGTCATAATCTGAGTCTGAATAGAAGGCCAGTGACATTTCTACCTGTTCCCTGCATGTTCCCGCCTGAGTTTGTGATGGATGTTAATTTCACAGCTTTCTAGGGATTGCCTTAACTGTTGTGGTGTATTCGCAGTACTTCACACCATTTACTAACTCTGCAACTGAATATACAGAATGAAATCAAATGACAATATTCAATGAAACCTTATGTCATCAAGGCGCATGTGTGTTTTCAATGCATAATCAGAAGGGAATCAATGGATGGCGAGATGCGAGATTCATCTTCGAATGTTGGAAAATGTCTATTTAGTGGTTTTACCTGGACCACTTTCACAATCACATCACTGTGAAAAAATAAAGATAGAATCTAGGCTTTGACCGATATTCAATAACATGGAATATCACAACATTGCGATAGTTTTCATAATACTGAGAATTGAAAATTTAATATTAGTTTTTTGCTGGCCTGCTGTCGAGTCCGACCCTCATTTCGCTGTTTTGCTGACTGTACATTGAAATGTTTTAGGTGTTTTTTTTTTACAATAATATAATTATATTATAACCCATTCTCACCGGTAATATTGGATATTGTGATATTTGGATTGGATTGTATTGAGATATTAATTTTGGGATATCAACCAAGACTAATACAATCTACATTCCACTAAGCTGTGGAATGCTTTGGAGATGAAACTACTGTATGTTGAAATGAAGCAGAGGATGTATGCTGAGTTCCACAGAGTCTAACTTATAGCTAACTAATTGTTGTAGTTGGCTAACAAACAGCTGCATCATAACGCTTCTTGTTTATTGTCAGTGGGGTTTCCCTAATATAAGGCTGTGTGTTATGTTTAAATTTATGGAAAATGTTAGTTAAACCCAGTCATTTAAATCACACCTGTATTAGCCAGGTTCATTTCGACATGTGTTTTAATTCTGTTGAGCGTTTTGTGTTCAATACTAAAGTTATGTGTGTGAGTATTTAGACTAAAGAAATGTCCTGAGCCTCTGTTTGATAGTTGTGGGTCATCCATGGTTAAGCTGATGATAAACTCACCCATGTTGAAGGTCGATGTCAACAACAAGGACTTCAGATGCTGCTCATGACTGCAACTGGGTAGCCCAGAGATACTGACCCATTTTAATCACTTGGCTCTGGAGTCTAACATATTTGATTTAAAATGAAACGCTGACTGATTTTAAAGCTGTTTATTTGGATTCACGTTCACGCTGGGAGAACAGTGATGCAACTGCAGCCTACTTTACATATTCTGCTCATTTTAGGACACAGTGCAGGAAGATGACAGTTTTACATAGAGCTAATAAAGCCAGAGTTTTTATTGACAAGCAGTGGGATGTTCTTGACTAGCAGTCAGTCACCAGCCCAGTCCAGCTGAGCAGGTGAGTCACTCACTGAAAATAAGTCTGAGGGTCAAAGCTCAGTTTGCAGTTGGGGCCTAGCTGGCCGAACATCACCAGGGGAGATAGATGTATATATAATGTATCACTGTGGATCATAGACTTCAGACAGTCAGTGGGTGAAGAGATTCGGACCCAAATATTAGAAACAATGACTAAAGATGATCTTAACTACAAGTACAACCTAAAGCTACAGTCTCTGTTTGTTTGTGGATGTAAACACCCTCAAATTAAAGAGGGAAAATACACTTCAGTCATGTTTTCATTTCAAAGCCAGTGTGCCAAAGCACAGAGCAGTTATCACAAAACAACGCTCTACTGGAGTAAATAATATGTTGGGGGGTTTTTTGAGGGAGATTTGCCTTTATATTTTTCAGCACCACCACACACAGGCCCCGTACACCTTGTTTACCTGTCCCAGGCTGGTAAGATGTATCCGCAGTAGGGTTTTACTTTAGACGTGTGTGTGTGTGTGTGTGTGTGTGTGTGTGTGTGTTTGTGTGTGTGTGTGCTAAAAGTTTTGTAAAACCGATTCACACTGAAGTAACTATCTCACCTAGACATTTGTTTTAAACATTACAAGAAATAGTTCCTTCACTGCAGAGAGCTGGAGCAGCACCGAGGATGACTGCTGAGGAAGTCTATGTACTCCAGTCTGTCATGGAGCTGATGTCAGTGTGAGTATTGCCAACCTCTACTCAGTAGCTCTATAATCCTTCAACTTTAACTTACTGTTGATATCGTAATTTAGTTATAGATATTAAGCTAATTATTTATAAGAGTGCCAGATTAATAGTAATAATTTGAGACTGAATTATTATTGGCTATTCTTTCCTTTTTAGGCTGGTGTCCCCGAGGACTTTAATTAATTTTAAAATGATTAATTAATATTAATAATATTAACATTAATATTTTTCTTAATTTATGATAGCCAATGAACACCAACAATGTGCAGCTACCTTCAACTCAACTCTTCTTAGATGACCATTACCTGAATGAATGAGAATCTTCCCAGATCTCTTACCACGCATGTTGATGTAGACATCTTCAGAATAGTATGGGAGTACAGTATAAAACTACAGCAAACAAAATTGAAATCGGACTACAGAAACCACCTATGGTTCAAAGTCTCATAGCAAACAGCCCAAGTCTGAAAGGCCACAGAGCTGAAATGATCGTTGAGAAGGTGCAGAATCAGCTATTGAATGAGAGGGTGAGACAGGTCCATGTAACTATTGAATGGACTGAAGACGCCTCTTGGATGAGAGGTGAAACGCTATGACATCACACACTACGTTAGCAGCAGCTGAGGCCTAAACAGCAACAACAATGGCACATGTGAACTCCCTCCGCAGATAATATGGATGCAGACTCACAGCTAGTCGTCCAATGACCGGGATAGAAAGATGCTGCTTCACAGTAACATGTCCGGGATTAGAGGATCTGTTGTTCACAAGCGCTGCAATCCCTCCTCCTCTCTTCATACTGCTCTGCCTGCAGTCTCTGTTGGCCCGTTGGAGTCGGGAGTCTGGAATATGATCCTGCAGCCGTGTCCCAGTAAAGCACATAATACTGCTTCCTTGATATTCCCCTTGAGTCTTAGTCAGCACACCAAGCTTGTCCATTTCACCAGGGACCTCACATAACCTTTCCTTAACGACAAAATAAAGAAAGCGTTTATACTTTCTCCTTACTCACCACTTGTTACCAGCCCTGCAACCTCAGGAATTTGTGGCCTCATTCCCAACAGAGTGGGTTTGGAGACCACGATCAGCTGACTGCAAAGGAAAACAATACCTCCATTTCCCGTTGGTATGGCTACCCAGCTGCCAAGGAAAACCAAAACCAAGTCCTTTCAGCTTTCAGCCAGACAAAATCCATAGTAGGGCACAAAAGGCCAGTCAATTAAGAGTACTTAAAGGTAAAGAATTAAAGAAGCAGAGGAAGTAGAAAACACAACTATGTTAATGGGAGCTACTGCAACAGGTTGCCATGGCATTAAAAACGCAAGATGGTACCTGTGCATTGATGATTACAGGTTTCATTCAGTATTTACATGATTTCATTCAATGATAATCTGACATGATTATCTAAGTGAACAACTGTTTCATGTTTATTATAACTGTGCCTTAACTAAGTCAGGTAAGTTACAAAATAATTTGATGAATATATTAGAATACTTGAGTTATGGAAACTTACTTTAGGGAAATGTGTTTAAAAAGAAGATCAAGCTCAGTTTTATGTATGTTCTTCAGGTATAGAGCTTGAGTTGGTAAGGTAACATAAAGTTGAGTTAATTTAAGGCAGAGATTCTCAAAGTGTGTGGCGCGCCCCCCTGGGGGGACGCGGAGGCATCCCAGGGGGGGCGCGAGTCACCCAGGGGGGGCGCGAGTCACCCAGGGGGAAAAGGGGGGGAACTAATGTTTGGACGTCTGAATGTTTTTCACGGTGGAACCATAAAAAACGCGCTTTCACCTGCCTTTCATAGCAGCTGCATTCAGGTCTGTTGGTTTTCAGAATGGAGAGATATTTGACAGGGATGAAAAGAAAAACAAGCGACGCTTCTGAGACCAGCAATACAACGTGCTCAGCTGACGGGAATCGACAAAAAGCCAATTCAAGAAAATATGACGAAGCCTATCTTGCTCTTGGGTTCACAGTGAATGTGGCCGGAGATGAAGAGAGACCCGTTTGTCTTTTTTGTCTGAACACTCTGAAACTGAAAATTATTGTTCTTGCAAAGTGAATGCACATTTTATTTCATTTTTTTCTAGTTTTGAAAAAGCCCAACAAAAGGAATGTTCATGATTTTGATAAGTCAATAAAGTTAAACATGGCCTATTTTGTAACAATTTTGTTGGGGTGGAAGGGAATGAAAATTTTTTCTTCCTCCAAAGGGGGGAATGACAGAAAAAGTTTGAGAACCACTGAGTTAAGGTAAAGTAAGATAAGGTGACTTAAAGTAGGGTAAGGTCATGTAAAGTAAGGTAACGTAAGGTGAGGTAACAAGATAACATAATGTAAGGTAGCGTAATATATAAGGTACGGTAACGTAAAACGAGGTAAGGTAACATAAAGTCAGGTAAAATGAGGTAGAGTAGGGTAACATGGAGTAAGGTAAGGTAAAGTAAGGTAAAATAAGGTTATGTGAAATAAGGTTGGACAGGCAGGTAAGGTAAAGTGAGATTAAAACTGCACACAAGACAAACATACGTTAAATAACAAAGTATTTACAATACAAGCGAGTTTAGCCTAGATTAGCATAAAGTCTGTAAGCAGTGGAAGAGCTAGCCTGGCTCTGACCAAAGTTTATTACCACACCTACCAACACCTCTAGATCTCAGTAATTAGCATTATGATCAAAGTTTGTTTAACCTGTCGCTACACAAACTTGTTAAATTATTATCAAATCACTATATGGAAATAACATTTAAATATCTAATTAGGTTTTTTTTTCATAGCATTTTAGTGTTAATAGTTTCACTCAATTGTTGGGATTCAGATTCAGACAACTTTACTAATTCCACCAGGGGCAATTTGTTTGAACTGCTGGCCTTACACACATACTAAAAACATACAGTGATATGAAGGCATAAAAAATAAGTAAGTAATAAATAAAATGAGATATGCCAAGGAGTTTAGTGGAATAAAGGAATCTATAATAAATCTATATTAAAAATAGGTTGGTCATCAATTAATAAAAGACAGTAAAAATCATAACAGGCGTTAAACTGAAGTCAAAACAAAAGAGGGGCCTACATATAGCCCTAGAAGCCTGAGCCAGGGTTTTGCAGCTGTTAAGAAACCAGTGCCAAAACCCCCAACCAATCTGACCTACGAGTGGAGTCTGGTTTGAATTCAAACTCTCTCTAACTGGACAAAACACAGAATCCCCTGTGACATCATGCAGGTGATAAAGACGGGCCCGCTCCACTCTTCTGTACTACTGATATATTATAGAACATATAAGCACATAACATTTGGTATGTGATTATAGAATATTATTAGAAATAAACAATATTTAAAAAATCAAGATTGCATCCTTAAGGGAATGATTAAACAATAAATCAATCAAGATAAATACGTATTTGCAATGATTTTTTGTTTTTGCAGGCGGTGCTGAAAGACTCCAGTCCTGTGGAGCTGATGCGTCACAGCTGCACGTGTAGCTGGAGCAGTTCTATGTAACCACTGCGTGGCTCTACTATTCCAGTCAGCACATTACTCCAAGGTGCCAGCAGTCCACCCTGTGCTAAGCTGCACCGAGGGAGAACAGCAATGGCACAAGTCCAGAGCTTTGGCTAGTCAAGAAGAAAGGGCATGTTATCCATGTTGCATTTTACATATAGTAATTTAAACACCTCTTGGCAATATTTTCTAAACTATATCCTGCTTAACTTGAAAGTGTATAAAGCCAGGCCCTGTAAATAAAATGACTGCTAAATCAAAATGTAGAGCAACAGAAGGTGTAAGGTAGAAAACAAAATATTGTATGTTTATTACAATATGCTACATGAATATTTGAATGAAAATATGTGTTGCTGTATGCCGCTTATAAATGTCATGCCCCACACAGGAGCACATTCTGCAAAGTCCTCAGTGGGGATCTGCCTGATCTTTCCGTCATTCAGGTGGCAGAGGTCAATAAGGATTTATTGATGCGCCAATGACCTGCAGCATTGGCATCAGCTGAGAAATTCCTCTGGTTGACTCTGTCCTTGGCAAGGTTCAAGCTGGAAGTCCATTGTTCTCCCAACAACCAGCAACAAAGCAAAGAGAGACCTCCATGATGTTCCACCATCTCCAACTCTGCCTCTTCAGAATTACAGACTGTTGTGTGTTTATACGGAGTGAACTACAACAGCTACACTGTAAGAAACTTGAGGTCACCAGGGATATGGTGCACAAATTTGAATGTGCTAACAGAGCACAAAGCTCATGTACTGAATGGCATCAATTAAGGAGGTCTAGACTGACTGCTTCACGTTTTAGGGAAATCTGTCGGGTTAGAGTGGGGTCTGAAGAAGGTCTGGCTGACCGGATACTGCATGGGACTCATCAGACGGCAGCTATGAAGTGGGGGCTCGAAATAGAGGCACATACTATCTGGGAGTATTGCCCGATGAAGAGCGTTAAACACTACCCCTGTGGATTTGTAATCCATCTTGATGCTCCTTGGTTGGGGGGCGTCTCCTGATGGGTTAATCTATGACCCTTCAGAGCCATGTCAGTTTGGTCTGATTGAGATGAAATGCCTGAATGTTAAGAGGTATGTCGACTCCCCGTATCTCCAAATAAAGTCAGGCAAATTGGAGCAAAAACAAACACACACTTACTACAGGCAAGTACAGGGGCAGATGCTAATAACTGGAATGAACTGGTATGATTCCGTTGTCTCAACTGAAGAAGACAAAGTAATTCAAAGAATATACAGACACAGTGATGTGTTGGAGGTGATCAGAGAGAAAGTAGACAGGTTTTACTTCAATGTCTACATGCAGAAATGCCTGTAATGTCACAAAATGGGATGATACCAAGACAAATACTTTGTGTGTAAATATGTTATGCATGTTTTCTTTACTGGTAATTACACTGCCGTCCCACCAAGTTAACATATTAAAAGTGTCAACTGGCTGAGAGACTCCTGATCTCTTTTTCAATCAAGTTAACCCTAAATCTGACTGTAACTGGAGAATAAAACGCCCCCTTACCCAGAGTTCATCTATTTATCCAGATTATTTTGAAGTGATTTGCTTAGTTTGAGATATATATAATCTCTCCACAGGCAGAGTGCCATTCAGCTCCATTGTGTTGGGACATACAGTAGATATCTCATACTAGGCAAATCACACCAAAATAATCTGGATGTATACATAGCACTGTTAGGGGCAAAAATGTTAATGAATTTTGAGTGAACTGCCCCTTCAAAAATGACAAGTGTAACTGAATTATTGTATGACCATGATTGTGATTGGTTATTCGATACAATTTGTCTTTTTTATGTTTCATGAGATCTTGAAGGTTCAACTAAATAAAACAAATCAAAGACAATTAAAAAAGGTAGTTTTCAGGTCATTAAAATCAGTTTATGTTGAACACAGTAAAACGTAGTTCATGTGAAGTTACTCTAATCAAGAAGAGGTAGATATAGCTACAATTTCTAATTCCATATCTCCATTTCTTGACCAGAGGTCCATTTTGATCATTTGAGAGGAGACATGCAACTGTGAATATTTGATTTATACTACCTGAGACTAGGAGAGGGATAGTGGTATCAAAGAGTTTATTCTCTTTAACTCTTCTGATCATCCTCTCCATGTGGACCTTTAAACGGGCAATGGACTGCATCTTCAGAACATCTACCTCCAGCATCTGGGTCGTCTTGGAGAGGAAGGCAGGCCGGGTCATCCACCAAGAATCCCTTATCAACCATGATGGCCATGTCAGCAGTTAAGAGTGATGTAATCCCTGACTGACAAAACACCTCTTTGTCACTAATGGAACCCTCAAAAAATGCAGACACAAAAGTCAGGGCTCCTCGAGGGGACATACCCACCATGGCCTTGAAGGTGCAGTGGGACTTGTAGGTGGGCTTTCCGTTGTCATGCTGGTGGCATAGCTTTTCCTTGCTCTAGAGACTCTTACTATTTTGGATGTTGCTGCCTTGATCAATACTTTTAGCTTTCTTACATGGTGTAAAATCTGATGTCTTCTGGTTTTGAAGCAAACCTTTGTAGTACAAATGAGTTTTGAAGATGAAAAGTTTGGACCTGATGCCTCAGTGACTTGATTTGCCTCAACATATCTTCATACTGTTCCCGGTCCACACACACGGTTGGGCTTGCTCTGTCGTCGGGACGGTTTGCTCGACATCCTCCTCCTCCTCAGGCTCCAGGCAAGGCTCCGGACTTCATGGCCGAGTTCAGCGCTCACAAACACCGGCCCGTGTCTTCTTACTGTAGTTACTCTACTCAAACAATGATGGGATGAAGCTTGCTGCTAATACCCATCTACCCTTAGAAATCCTTGAAATGTCAGCTGCATTCCCTCAGTTCTTTGAAACTTATACAAATAACTGACATTATATTTTTTTCTTTTCCTGACAGCACTCATCTCGCCTGTGGCAGACTGAGACAGGAGGTAACTGGAAACAGGGTTAGGGTTAGGGCGCCAGCATACAGCCAAGGACCGGGTTTGCACCCCGTAAATTGAGACTGGCCCCACAGCTTGGTTTTAGGTCCATGATACCAGGTTGGTGCTCCGCTTTACTAATTATTATTAATAATGATAATCTAATAATTTATGATAACCTTTTGAGAGTTATAAATTATCCCTAACAACCAACCTGCTCCTGTCGGTGCACAACACAATGATACATTTTTCTTAAATAAACACTGGCTTCTTTAACATGCTGGTTTTGTGAATAACAAACTTCACACCTCATCAGCTTTGTGTTTTTAATGGGGATGGGAAATTAGCTGATGTTTCTGGCAACACACAACAAAGTAATCATAGTCTAAGTTTGTTTACTAGAACTTTCATCTGTCTGATGACAACATTTTATTCCTCATCAAAAGAAACACAGTGAAATAAATAATAGCTAATGGGCTACACATTCAGGATTAAGACTGGGATTCATCACTGACATGATAAAGCAGTCCAGAGTTTTTACGGATCAATAGAGCCTTGTCAAAATGCGAATGTAGTCTGTTCATAATTTAACACTCCCACACATCCTTCCCACAAACACAATTTACAAGAATACAACACAATAAAACTCCAATATGACATGATCATAAGTACTGACAGATATATAATAACTTGTCAAAAAGGAATAAATGAATCAGTCTAAAAAATGTAACCCAACTGGTTATCTCTTTATTTTCTTATGTAATTACCAAATACATAAAAAATGGCAATTGCATAAGCATTTAGGTCAACAAAATACGTAAATAATGAACACACAAGTATTTTGTTTATTGTGTGTATTTTTTAAGTGTCACTGATGTTTCCTGGATATAATACCTTGTACTAACTTCAAAGATAGAAGAAATTTCTTCAAACTTTTCTTGTTCAAGAACTTTATTGTGAAAGTTTTGAAAAAATAGAAAGAATAAGTAACAATTGTTTTTGAATTGAGAGAAATATCACATTATTCTAATTATTGTATTTGCTGTGTGTGAAAAATATTACTCTACAAAATAACTTCAGCAATCAGTTTCAAAGTAAAGTAAAAAAAAATATTATTTCTTGGATAAATAGTGCAGTAGAAGTGCAAAGTAGCAGACAATGGAAATATTAATGTCTTGTCCATGCATATGGAGGTGGACCTGTTCAGTGTGACTGGATGGAGATCAGAGAGCTATAGTCCTCCATATGTTATTGCAGTTAATGATGTAGGGGAAGAGAGTGTAGGAGGGTGTCAGTGGGTGTCTGAATGGGTGGGGATCTACAGTGTGATTTTCACAAGGTAAAGTATTTGAGTACATCTGCTTCATTACTGTCCACTGATGTGAAGGTTTGAAAATAGAAATTCTTGTAATGCGTCTCTCTCATTTTCAGACTCTGCATGTTCGCCTCAGCATTTATGTTTCTCTCTCCTGTGAAACTGCAGCTCCTTCCTTTTTGCTGTGAGTAATTAAAGGTTTTGTGATGCACTGTAAGCTTGTGTGTCTGCAGGCACTCTGTCAGTCAGCTGGGGGCGCTCTCCTCCAAACACAGCCCCGTGTCCTCTGGCATGTTACAGCCAGAACACCAGTGAATGTCTAATGCGCTAACAAAGACAATGACACTCAGAGGGTGCCAGCCATTAATCCACTTAGACTTTTTGCCGTGTGCATTTCCACGATTACAGGGGTGGGTCAAATTCTATTAACTGTGAGACTTGAGTTTTTTTGCCTGAGGCCAGGCGTGCAGATGGCGAGTTACCATTTCCACCACAGGCACAAAAAAGACTTCCTTTTATTTCACAAACTCAAGAGTGTTGCTTCTTGCAGGGGAACATGTGTGTGACGTTCTGCTGTGTGTGAGATTAGTGCAGCATATGCATGTATGTGGCCTTGTTCAGTGTGACAGGATGGACATCAGATAGCTGTAGTCCTTCATATGGTGCAGCAGTTAATGATGTGTAGGAGTGTGTCAGGGGGTGTTTAGAAGGGTGGGGGTCAACAGTGTGTTTTTCACTAGATGATATTTTCAAAATAGTTTTAGACCCCCAACCACTGCCCCCTGAAAATTTAGCATTTAGTGAATTCATGAATGAATTCAAATCTAACATACATTAATATGAGGCTCATCTACAAAAAAAACACAATGATGGGCTCAAGTGAAAAACCCAGCAGTAAGTGCACTGGGGACGATTAGTCGATCAGGCATCACTTCCTCTAAGGTTCCATATACTGTCAATCCTCCTTCAGATGAATCTTCACATTTTATCCACAACCACGATGGTATTCCAAACCTTAACCATCCACACTGTGACCAACACCAAGCTATTGGATTAGTGGAGCTTGGGGGGATATTCAGGATAAGACCGGAGATATTCTTCATTTGTCTTGTTGTCAGATCAAAAGACCCAAACTAACAATCAGTGTACTAACAACTGTGTGTCTCAAAGCCTGATATATTTTATTCCTTGATTTAAAATATGACCACATCTTCACTTAAGTTCATAAACAAATGTAATCTATTCGAATTAATAACACACAAATCATGATCCAAGTTATGTTTCATTGTTAGCCGTCCTCTAGCAGTCATAGTAATTATGATTGGAGCAAAGGAGGAACTTAGATGACATCATAGAGAGACATAAAAGATTTTAAGAAGAGGCAGCTGAAGTGATGTCGACAGCGCCCGTATACATTCCAACACGTTGCCGTAGTGATGGAAATCAAAGATCAATAAGCAAAATTTAACTCTGACAACAGTTTCTTCACTTCAGGAAACCGAGGTCTCTGAACATCGCTACGATCTGTCTCTTAAAATGAGCTGAGAGCTCTTGATATTTGCTTTAGAGACAATTTAATATCAATGAGGAGTTTGTTACTTCAGCACCACGGACAGCGTCATGGTTTCATCAACACACAGCGCCACAGGTTGTGGGCAGGAGAGGGAGGCTGGAGGTTAACAACAGTTTGTGCATTTGGGCCTTTTTGTTAACAAAGGAGTTAGTCTTTCTCCTGTAGTAGACAGCTGAGCTGCAACAGCAGGAAGTGTCGACACAGAATCTATGTCATCACATCACGCCGTAGTCGTCCTTTCAACCGTTGCTGCTTAAAGTCTCTAATGTTCATGTTAGGAGGAGAGGTGGGTCCAGAAAACACATGACTCTCAAGCAGGAATCTGTTATGTGTTTCCTTTGTGAACCGATGGTCTGCTGTGGATCTTGTCCGATAGGAACAAGCGACACACACGGTCTCTTAGGTTGGGGGACTCGTAGATGTGAAGCCCCAGGCCACTGATATCAGCAACAGCCAATTGGAGTTAGCAGTTAGCAAACGAGTCCAGTCAATGAAACATAATTGGTGGTGTGCATTAGAGCTACTTAAACCACGCCTCACAAAAAAAAAGATATCATAAGACTTATAATCAAGACTTGTTGATTAGCTCCACCCACACACTTACTGCTCATGTGCTGGTATCTTTACCATGCTTTACACATGGAGGCAGCAGTGGACTGTCACTGACTCACATGAATAATGATGTTAAAAACCAGAAAGGTCTGGCTGTAACTGCAGACAACAGACAGGAGGAGCAGAGCAGGTCAGGACAACAGCTCCCAGTAAGTCCAGTATGAACCCCGTCAGGTTTTACAGCACAAACAGTAGGCAGAAGACAACAGGAAGCCTGTCTGAGGTTGTTCAGCAGGATGTTGTATAGCTTTTGTTTTCTGGTCTGGTTTCATCAGAGTTTTGAATAAACTAATTTAAATATTCAAAGTCTGTGATATATTACATTGACGTGGAGCTGTCCAGGGCCAGAGGCAGCAAAGACCCAGATTCTCCCTCCACCCTGCTCCACCTGTGGGAGGATGTTTCCATGTTGGTCTCAGAGACCTGTTCTCACCACACATAGAGCTGAAGTTCTTCAAACAGTTCAACCTCAGTCTCATCAGTCCAGTAGTGTTGTGGAAGAGTCAAATTTCAGGTCAGTGATGCAGCAGCTTCCCCTGTGGTGTCCATGGCAACAGGACTCCATGCTCCATGATGTGTGTGTGATGGACTCATGAGCTGAGATGTGAACCCCCTCCAATGATTCCTTTCAGCCTTCAGCTGTCACTCTGAGCTTCTTTGTTCCTGATGAGCTGTTGGTCTCAGCTGGACGTCCACTCTCATGGAGAGAGGCCACGTCACTGAATCATCTCCATCTGTTGACTGTCTGACTGTGGACTGATGAAGATCTAAACTCTGTAACCCCTTCAGCTTCGAGCTCATCAACTCTTCTTGATCACAAGTTTTCTGAGATCTGTAGTGTGAGGCATTGCTCTAACCTGCACCTCTAATCTGGTTTCACCGACTGACTCCAGGTCTGTTAACTCCTGATTGCAGTTAGCTTGTGTTGATGCCATTAGTCGTGGGGTTCCCAGACTTTACAGTCTCCACCTTGAATGTTTGGATCATGTTTTGAATATGGACAACAACAACAATGATGCGTGTGTTTATTAGTTAAAATAGTTATAATTACTACTGCTACTAATAATAACTAATAATAATTGTACTTTGGATGAAGGTCTGACCAGATTTTAGGACAAATTAATACATAAATGGACACAATTCCAAAGGCTTCACTTACTTTCTCTTGCCACTGTAAATATAAAGTGTGACATGGGCTGCATGTGATGGTGTCTCCACATGGCTTTTGGTGGGCCAGTCAGGGTCGTAAGTCCCAGGCTGAATTTTATTCCCACTCCGCCTCAGGTCCACAGTCAGTCAAACGTTTTATAAATGGAGATGATTTAGCTCTGTGGCTACTCTGCCTGGAAGTGGACGGCCAGCCAAGATTACTCCAATAATACAACACAGATGCTCAGTGAGGTGAAAAAAAACAGCTAAAGGCTAATAGGAGCTGGTTAAGAAATGTTAATCATGGAAGGAAAGGAAAATTACAGGCCAGTGTATTGTTAATTGCAAGGTTGTTATAAATGTATACACTGATCGACTGTTGGTCAGCCCCATTCACTTCTGAAACTAAACCTATACCCTCTCACCCATAAGGCAACATAACAGTGCCACAGTGCAGAAGGTTGATTAATTCACTTTGATAAGGTGCAGTATATATTATCTGAAGGCCTATTAGTTTTGAGGTAAGTGGAGACGTGTTCTGAATGTAAAAGTCCCATTCACTTTCTGCACGTTAGGAGACTGACGGTGGGATGCGTACAACACTGTCCGGGTTGGCTCATCAGCACAGATAACTGATAAAAGCTGAGGTTCAAAGATTCAGAACAATCTCAGCATATTGTCCATTTAGCAGCTACTCTGGACCTCCTGATTATGTCACGTCATCTTCAGAGAGAAGGGGGGTGACATGCAGCAAAGGGGCCGCGGGTCTTATTCCAACCTGGGCCGCCGTTGTTAGGACTAAGCATTGTGGTACGCGCTCTACCCGCTGAGCCACCGGGGCGCTATCAGGTCATCCTCGAGTCCAAGTGAATGTTTGTGGCAAATTTGAAGAAATTCCCTCTAGTTGTTACTGAGATATCACGTTCACGGGAATGAGACGGACGTATGTACAGACACAACGCCTCCGGCTCTGACTGACTCACTTGCAGACTATGATAATGAAGTAAGAACTAGCTCCAGAAGCAGCGTCTGCCCCCTCTTCACTTCTTCAAGTATCGTGTAACTGAAGCTGCTCATACACAGTGTAGTCACCACTTAGTGCAAATTTTCTTGAAGGACTGTTACCCACTGTCATGCCAACTGTACAGGTACTCACTTTATTCCAGTCAATAGACAGTCTCATGGAAAACAAGAGCTTAGTCAATAGAAATACAAAGGAAACGACAGTTCAGTCAGTAGACCCTCATCAATGACGCTCGAGGTTGGCTCTTTCAATCTGCACCGTGCTTCTCTTTGTCCCCAAAATGCTCTACGGTACAAAAGACTGTTACTTTTTTTGAGTGCTAAAATCTTTTTAAAAGTCACTGTATGTTTTTGCCCCTGGAATTTTATTCTCGCAGAGGTAGAGAAGCCGTGGAATCAGCGTACGCCATATTAGAATAATGTTGTGGTTAATCGTTGTCATTTTGGGATGTGTGTGTTGAATGTGATAAAAATGTGTTAAAGTCACTGGCAACAGGATAAGACTACTGATCAAAACAAAAGCCTCTAGTTAATGAGCTCTAAAAGTCACCATTACATTTCTTGGAGAGCCGAAACTCTCCTGACTGTTTTCTGGAACAATCTTTCTAAACACTGAAGCTGCTGAATAACACAAAGCATGGGTGTAATTTGCATCAGTCGGAGGCACTTGGATGTGTTGTTTGCATCCAGCATCAATACTGCTGAAGGAAAATGGGAAGTTAAAAATAAAAGCAGCCAAGCATTGTCAGTAAGTTTCCAAGGCGATCATAAAAAATGTTCAATAGAATTGATGACATGCCAGCCAACACAGTGGGATGTAATGCATTTTAAACAGATGCAATCATCTTAGATTGGCCACTTTGTCATCAGCGTTGAATCTGGTAATTGCTGGCAGCTCAACTAAAAAAGAATAATCAATATGAAAGAGGGCCATGAAACAAAGAGAAAATAAGCACTTTTCTGGGAAGCAGAGATAAATGTAACACTTGCTCTGAGCTGGGCGAGCGAGTGTGTAGACTGTGTGTGTGTGTGTAGACTGTGTGTGTGTGTGTGTGTAGACTGTCTGCGTGTGTGTAGACTGTGTGTGAGTATGTAGACTGTGTATGTATGTGTATACTGTATGAGTGTGTAGACTGTGTGTGTGTGTAGACTGTGTGTGTGTGTGTGTGTGTGTGTGTGTATAGACTGTGTGTGTGTAGACTGTGTTTGTGTGTGTGTGTATAGACTGTGTGTGTGTGTATAGACTGTGTGCGTGTGTGTGTGTGTGTGTAGACTGTATGAGTGTGTAGACTGTGTGTGTAGACTGTATGAGTGTGTAGACTGTGTGTGTAGACTGTGTGTGTGTGTGTGTAGACTGTGTGTGTGTGTGTGTGTGTGTGTAGACTGTGTGTATGTGTGTAGACTGTGTGTGAGTGTGTAGACTGTGTGTGATATAATATTTATATGTAATATTTAACATATATCTGTACTCCTGCAAGAACACTGCTGTGCACCGTGTGTGTGCGTGTGTGTGTGTGTGTGTGTGTGTGTGTGTGTGTGAGAGTGTGTAGACTGTGTGTATGTGTGTAGACTGTGTGTGTGTGTGTAGACTGTATGAGTGTGTAGACTGTGTGTGATATAATATTTATATGTAATATTTAACATATATCTGTACTCCTGCAAGAACACTGCTGTGCACCGTGTGTGTGCGTGTGTGTGTGCGTGTGTGTGCGTGTGTGCGTGTGTGTGTGCGTGTGCGTGTGTGTGTGTGTGTGTGTGCATCAGTAGAGGAAAGACTGTTTTAAGGATAATAAAGTATGAAGGACCCAAACTAACATTATTTTAACCCATAACCCACTTACACGTGGTGATTAGAGATGGGTGTGTGTGTGCGTGTGTGTGTGTGTGTGTGGACTGTGTGTGAGTGTGTGTGTGTTCACTCACAGGCTCTGTCGTAGCTCTGCTGTGTCTCTAGATGTTCCCAGCGACTGGAGATTTTTCTCTAGTGTGACAACTGGGGAAACAGTCGAACAAAATAAACATTAAGACGACCTTCCGTTCATCCCATAACCTCACTGTCAGACTCATGCAAGGATGAGTCCAACTTAAATCTTAATTGAAAATGACTTTAACCCCAGTCTAAAGAAAGTTCTGGCTCTTTGTTTAGAGGACGCCTCGCTGCTCTTCGACCTCTGTGAGGAGAGATGAAGAGAAATGACGATAGACAACCTGAGACTGAGTTTCCTATAAACCTAATCCTAAACCACATGTATGGATCCAACACTAATCTAGAGCTTGTTGTAAACTTAACCTTCAACCAACAATAACTGCCCTCATCCCAAATTTAAACTTAGTCCTAAAAGTAAAATGAATCCAAAAATCAAGATTTAATTGTCAAATTACCTTAACCTGCTAAGCAGCTGGTCAAGGTCATTTTGTAAATACTATAAATAAAAACCATTTGAGACCTTAAACCATTGGCTTTTATTGTAAATCATTACAATATATACAATCATCAATATAAAAAAAATCAATTAATATAAAAAAATTGAACTGAATTGAGGATGTTGTATTAGAATGTACTTGTTTTTCCAGCCATATCAAATTACTAAGGCAAAGATAATGATCAGGCCTTAATGGGTTAAATTAAGATTAAACATTGTATGAAATTTAAATGAGGATAAAGGCGAGGTTAAAATGAAATCCTGATTTTAGCATTCTGATTAGAGTTTAGATTTAGGATAAAGTCAGTTCTAGTTGTAGTAGATGTCTACATTAAGATTCTGCTCATGGTTAGTTTACAACCAAACAGTTCATGATGCAGAACACAGAGAACTATATGTTTAGATTTGGTAAGAGGTTTGTGACTGTGAGTTTAAAAATTGGCATGAAAGTTAGTTTAAGATTAAAGTCTGAGTTTAGGTTTCAGATTGGTGTTAGTACGAAAGCACATTTGACTTAAAGTGAATGAAGCATTTTGTTGTAGATTTAGTGTTAGGATCTACATTAACAGTACATTTCAAATTAGTTCTCTGAAAAACAAATACAATATCTGATCCTAAACTAACTTTCAACCCTGAACTAAGAATCCATGTGGAGAGAGGAGGGGCAGGTCAAAGGTTTCAGAGTATTCATGTTAGGACGTAGGAGCAATAACAAGGACAAATTCATGCACAAGCACGTGTAGCACATTCACACTGAATGTTACTGATGGAAGGTCTTTTACCGTTGGCGTTGATCTGGAAGATATTGGAGGAGGTCTCCTGAAACACATCTTGCAGTTCCGAGGGGCTGACCTGTGTGGCTTTGGAAAAAAAAAAAAAAAACATGATATCAGCAAACACTTCTCAGCCCAGTGGAGTGTGACACTGCAGCAGAGGGAGAGCTGAGCACACAGCGGCGGCATGGAGGGACCACTGCGACCACACAAAAAACACAGAAATATACCCAGTTATACATTTTCACTTGTCTGTCTGTGTGGTTGTCTGTTTTTCTCTTGTTTATCCATCACACTTGATATCTCCGCGGGAGAAAAGGGAAGTTGTTGTTTATTCTGTCTTGATTCATTCCCCTCAGCTCTGCATTTTCCCTGGAAAGCGTCCCCCGGCCTCTTGGTCTCTTTTAGTTCCTTGATTTGGTTTTATCCTGATCATACGCCTCAGTTTTGAGGTTGGAACTCGTTGAGCTGCCTCAAAGTGGCTAAAATTATCAAGTAATGCCGCTTGAATTTTATGCGTTTTCACATGTCTCTTTAAACCCATTCCAACCTTCAATTATGCAGATACTTGCAGAGATGCGCTAAAATATTACAGCAATTTTCCAAGAGAACTGAGTTACTGAGAAAACATCTGCAGTAGGACATGAACAGACATCATCACGGCTCTGGAGCATCTCAGTTAGTTTGAACGGGAACCTTCCTGTTTTTAACTTCTCTGTACAAATGCTAAGCAACTGTTTTGTCGCGGTTGCTAATATAACTTCCTAGTGACGTCTTACTGGCCATCAAATTATTGAAGTCTTCAACATGCTCATCCCTCCTCGGCAACACCACAGCTCACTACTATCTGCCTGATGCTGTACTATCTAGCTCCAGTAACAGATAGACAACCAACGGACACTTTGTCCATGGTATTCTATACTTTTCTCTCATTACCTGTAACTGACGCTGTCAGATGAGTTCATGAGTTTTTTTTAGGTGATAAATCATCTCTTACATGATGTAAGAGTTTCCCTGGTGCAAAGTGAGGTGAATACGAGGCCTCAATAATTATTAACTGAGACAAAACGACATAAAAAGTTTTCAAGCAGACTGATGCACGAGGCCTCGTCTGTCTATAAGAACCAA
The DNA here is from genome assembly GCF_021018895.1 of Seriola aureovittata. Taxonomy (NCBI): domain Eukaryota; kingdom Metazoa; phylum Chordata; class Actinopteri; order Carangiformes; family Carangidae; genus Seriola; species Seriola aureovittata. The sequence goes on from NC_079370.1 coordinate 27,456,629, forward strand.
TATCTGTTACTTTGATAGCGCTTCAAACATAACTGAAATATATGAATATTTTTATTCACCACCTTTTAACAACTATTGGCTAGATACTGTGAAATGTTCCCACTGGGTGAACTGTAATAACTGTTTAATGACATCATGAAGTTAGAATGTTATGTTGTCCAAAACTTGCAGTTACTACCTGATACCTGCAAAACCAATGAGACTCCCATCAGCATCAGCTGTGCTCCGTGTTCAGGTCTTACCTGACTCAGTACGTAGGTCATGGTTCTCTCTCACCTCAACTACTGCGACGCTCCTCTGGGGGGGCCTCCCTTCACACACAATGAAACCCTTACAGATGTGGTGGTACATCTGGTGTAAGATAATCCTCAAAGGTCACATGTCACTCTGCTCCTCGTGGACCTCCACTAACTACCCACAGGCTCCTGAATCACATTCAGCCACTAATGCTGCCGTCAGAGAGACTTCTGGGTCTGCTCCATCTACTGGAACTCAGTCATTCAGCCTGATGCTCCTTCTCAGCCACTGTGCTCCTCTAATGAAGGTGGTCTGGCATCACCATCCCTGCACACAGGACAGTCTCAGTCCAGACTGTTCAGGTCTGTGGTTCTATCAGAGCGGGGCGACTCCTCACTTCAGAGAGACCTCCTCTCCTAACACCTCTAACACCCCGACATGTCTAACTAGCTCTGACTATCAACTTTCACGTCGCTTCTTTACTTGCTCTCCTTGCACTGTGCCTCACTGATCAGATTTAGTTCTTACCTCAAGGTCTCCTACTGCACTGAAGCTTCAGCGTTGTTATGCTGTCAGTGTAAGCGTTATAGCATACTGATATTAGCATTTAGCTCAGGTACAGCCTCACACAGTTGCTTGGCTGAATGATGCTTAAAATATTTATTGATGTACCAGAAAAAATTAGATCGTAAAGTTTAGTGAGCCAAAAGAGCAGAGAATAATTCCTGCCATAACAAAATAGCTCGACACAGTGGTCACACAACAACTCCTCCAACCTGAACAACCAGGTAACAACCACCCACCATCTCATATGACCTATAGGAGTGGCTCCTGAAAAAGGGCCCCAAAGTGGCAGGAGTACTGGACCTTCGTCACCATAGTTGCAATAATAAACAGTCATGGCTTGGTTAGGTTCAGGAAAAGATGGTGGTTTCGGTTAAAATAAGTACTTTACCCAGCATTAGATGCTCTTTGTTGTCATGGTTACTATATAAACAGCTGGTTTCACATGGGAATCAAACACCGCTCTCCTGTGTCATATTCATCCATCCACCACAGCTTCCTCCTGACGTGGACTTTGTCTCTCTGTATACTACGTCACTGCACTTTTCCCTTTGCTCCTGTCATCATTACTACAACAACTAGATGTCGCCTAGCAACGAAACCTAAGGGGTCATAATAACCTGCTGCACAGACGACCTGTGGGCTCGTTTCTTACGGGAGGGCCGACTCTTGGTCACAGGTGTTTATACATGACAGACTGCACACACATGACCGAGAATAAGAAGCAAGCTGATGGTGATTCTGAAGCCTGATGTTTTGCTCACATTTAAAAGTAACTGAATTATTACATCAGTTTACATGCAGGAACAACGTGAGTGTTATTCGGCCTCTCTGGTTAAATGTTAAACAAAACAAGCCAAGCTGACAAAGGCAGTTTTAGAAAATCTAATTAATTGAAAATTGAAAGACTTTAAAGAATTGACACATCAAAGTTACATTAATTAGCGACGGGAGATGGTAGGAAAATTGACATTTACATTCATTATATTGAAAGAGTGTGTATTGTTGTTGTAATGAATGGATGTGGAAACTGAGCGGACATCAAAGGCTGCGGGAGCCTCTAATGCAGGATCTAACTGCAGCGATGATGATAGACTGGACGGGGAAAATGGCATGGCACGAAGCCACAGGCTGGCAGCAGGAGTGGTGAGTCTGCTGTATAACTTATGAGGGCAGGACCATTTTCCTTGTTCAAAAGCACATGTCACTGCAAATGACAGGGGGGGTTAATGGCCTGGAGCCATTACAGCAGGAAGAGATCAACATCACGACCTGTATGAGCCATCTCACCCACCCTTTTGTCAAATACTGCAGCCAGTGAGTGCTATCTGCATTTTCTTTCTGACGTGGTCAAAGCTACAGGGCTATAGATAAAATATAGAGGTGAGGAAATGTTTTAAAGAAGTAGTATTTGAGGAAAGAGGGATCAAATATTGAAATGAAATAAAGAGACACAGACGAGCAGAGGTGAAGTCAAAGACAAAGCAGAGCTGGACAATGAAACAGTGTGGGAGGAACTGAGACCTCCACTGAACATCACAAGTCATTAACTCTACTCACTGAGCTACACTGACAAATCGTCCAGGTAATAACATGATCGCATGCAGCCACTCGAGCAGAATTACAAGATTGTGATACATTTAAAAATGGCTCATTTTTCAACTGAAGGCCCTTTAGTGCGCTTTTAATGCTATCTCAATATACGCACGCATCTTTAACACCGGCTTTGTACACCTTTCATTTACCATGATGGATGGACATTGAGTGTTCATGCTACAGTGGAGGTAGACCGGCCGGTCGCTGGATGGGCATGCAGGATGGCTGCGTATACAGGCTGGTGACAAATTAAAGGAAAAAAAAAAAAAAACGAGTGGAGAAACGGAACAAATGCAGATACTTCCACACACCTGCACTGCATGTTACGATTAAACAATTAGCATCCAATCATGCTCTGTGGGTGAATTTGTTGGGGCCTAAGGTGACATCTGTATTTATCTCTGCAGGAAAGACGTCAGTGAACACGATTTGACATTTGATGACTGTGAGATCCGGTGTAAGAAAACCAGAAGATCAGCTCTTGCGCAGGTGACTGACGACGTGAATGCAGGACGTGGTCAGACTGTGTTAACAGGAAGTGCCATTGACAGTTACACACAGAGGGATGTTATAGTAGGAAACTCTCAGTACAAAGATGAATCCACATCTGAGAGTTGATTGGAGCAGAAACCAGAGGCTCTGGTCTACAGAGATGTGGAGAAAGTGATGTTTCAACCTCCGACGCTGAAACATGAAGAATCAACAGAGAAGAGCTAAAAACTGCAGTTCCTCTAATGGCCACTAGAGTCTGGCTCCAACAGTGAGTCAATCCCCATAGACTCCCATGTTAAAATGTCCAACTTTACAGCGGAAATAAACATGTTTACAGCCTGGTACAAAAACACTTTTGGTCTCTAGAGCTAATTTCCTCCTTCATGACACCTGTTTATATAACTCACCAGTTTACATTTTAATAACGACTAAAGTTATGGAGAATTGAGGGCGTGGCCTCTTTGAGCGACAGGTGGGTGAGCATCATGAACCGAAGTCTCACCTCCGCACACGCCCCACGGGGTGGAACAACACCTGACTGAGACACGTTATGTTGGAAGTCGCACTGAGAATGGCTTCATCTTCCTGAAGCACTCACACATTTCCACACCTCCAACAGCACACACTGATCCGTTGACCACTGGGCAGCTGCTGGAGCAGTTGTGGGTTCAGGCCTTGCTCAAGAGCACCTCCTGAGAGAAGCTACACCTGCTCTTCCACTTCACCTACCCAGATGGGATGACAATGGACTTTCAATGGAAAACAACACAACATAATAAGTCGTGGTGCCAGAGGCGCATCTGCAGTTCCTTGTAACCAGAGTCAATCCAAGCTCCTTGAGAAAGGCCAACAGTCAGCCTCCACGTGCACCACGGCACCGGAGCATATTCTGTTCATCACAGCCTTCTCCACAGAGTGAACAGAGGGAAAACATGAATGAGAGTACAGAGCATGAACTGTCATGCACGTTGCATTAAGTGTTAGGATACTCAGATTGAACTATATCACATACCTTCATAACATCATTTATTGCACTTTAAATCAGAAGTATTTTCTTGAATCTGAAGGCGATGACTCTAACTTTAGGCAACGATCTGTTTTACATACTGTTGTGAAAATAAAAACACACAATCCTGCCATGGGTGAGGAATGTAATTTTCACATTAGAACCCACAACACACAATCTGCTCTTCTGATTTCATGCTCATTTCATAAACTTCCGCTGTTCCCTGGAAGGTTGCGGGATCCATAGAGGGTTATTTCACCATCACTGTTTTGGCGAATGCTTTGGATCAATTCAGCAGCTTCTTATCTTTTCACACTTGAAAACTGTTCTCTCACATTAACATGTCGACACTTTAACATGCCCATATCAGCGTGCCACTTCAAAGCTCTGCTGATATGCATTGCCCTCACAAAATCACTTTTGACAAATTCAGTCTCCCTGTGGTTTGAGCAGTGTGTCTGATACAGTCACAACTTTCATTTTGTCCTAAATTACATCCCTGCAGAGGCACTTTTGGAAAAGCTTCTGAGGGGTGTGAGAAATATGAATCATGTGATAAAACGTCTGGAGCAGCTCTTGGTGCCTGGACTTAGAAGACGTTGTGGGACTAAATGCTGATGCCAACATGCTACGATGCTCACAAAGCCGATGTTTACCGCGGTCACCATCTTCATTTACCTGCTAATTGAATCCCGATGATCACGACTTATTAGCGCAAAGTTATTTTAGCTAAGGATCTGCCTTCATGTGACTCACTGGACTCCTGTTTTATTTTGAAATACAGGGTTGATTTTACCTCCTTTCGTTGTCTAGTTCTTGTTGAGTGTAAACGCCACTTCTCACCCTCTCACCCCTTTGTTTATTACAAACTACATCTCCACATCTGCAGTTATCTGCAACTGTAACAAATACACAGAGTTGGTTGATCTAAGTTTTTAATAACTACATATTTTTGGAATGGTGATATTCATCGGTAAATCTTATCTTTCATGTTAAACTGTTTGTATTTACTCTCTGTTATAAATTATGTCATTGATCACATATTGAATCTTCTAGCGATATTTGGCACTTCTGAAATTCCATAAATCATTTGATTGTGGAAAATAAAGTGATACGACTTCACAATCAGATTTCACTTATAAAGGATTAATGAATGGCTTATGACTAGTTTAATAATAATAATTTATACGCTGTTATAACATATTAGATAAAAAGGGCAGCAGTGACCTGTTGCTTGTACTGACCTGTTTATCCGTACCTTTAAGCCTCATATCTCATCATCATTTAATGAGTTACTATAAGGCTCATTTTACCAGTTATAAATAATAGTAACTCATTAGTCAGATTAATGAGCAGTAAGCATAAACTTGATCTTGCAAAATAGTGAGCCTGTATCAATGTATGAAAACTGTGTTATAACTTGTTTATTTATGATTTATAAAGTGCTAACAAAGCTAATCAATAACCGAATTATAAACCAGTCTTATTGTAAAGTGACACCAATAAAGTTTCTCACTTTAATGACTAAAGGTAATTATATTTCTGATTTTCTTTTCTATAATTTTGGCTGAATTCCTGATGTTTGTAATTGATAGAAAATAATTATCCTCATCAAATAAGACGATTCTTTTTCATTTTTGCAAATCTTTGTAGTCTCCAGTCGCCGTAGAGCCAGGACATGAGACAATATTTGAATGACTTCATATGTCCTTGATAGGATTTAGAGTTTTCAGTATCTGTTCTACAAACAGAGTTTCTGTAAAAAAGAAAAACAAGTGTCTGAAGTGGAATTAAAAAACAAAGCTGTGGGGCACAATTTTACTTTCTAAGTGCTAATGATAAACCCCAGTGAACTGATTATACGCGATGATCAGTTGGCTGGGGTTGGGTTTTTTTTTCCTCACTTTATTTAAGCTGTGAATAATCAATACAAAGTGTCCTGATTTCTCCTACTGTAATGAGTGAGTCTTGAGCACACAGGGGATGAATTACCATCATGCCCTCCTGGAGTAGCTTGTCGATAGCACAAATGTGCTATCTGCAACATGTTCAATTATACTCTCAAATCAGAGACGAACTTAATCAAGAGCTCCCATCTCATTATGCCGGAGGTCAGCGGCTGTCTTCCCTCTCTGAGGAGGGACATATTTTACTCTTTCCAAAAAATCTGCAATTTAGCCACTGAGCAGCTGATGGAGGGAATGAGAACCTGGCCTGCTCCCAACAGCTGCTGCTGCAGGTGGAGCAGAGAGGCTTTGAGTTCACTTTCTCTAGTCTGAAACACAAACCGGTCTAAGAGGCTGCTGGGGAAAACTTAATTCTCTGGTTGGAGATTGTAGGAATATTGACAACAAGTATTTGTTGATTTATGATCTTTTGTCAAAAGGAGAGGAACAGATTGCAAAGTGTCATAAAATCCTGCTCTAAAATTATTGCCAAAACACAGAGACATCTTGCTCGGCTTGATCTTAAACATGCCCTATGAGATTATCAATGACCCTACTCATGTTTTTTATGACCACATAGAAAGCTCATGGCACCAGGAATGTGTATGTAAAAGAAATAGAAGTTAGTTCTAGAAGCCATAACACTTGTGAACAGCTGTGGTAGAGCTTTGAGTTTATATATATAGGCTACACGTTTTTGACATGGTGTTCAGGTAAGAGTTGAGAAACTGTCTGCATCCTCAGTTAGTTACTGTGTTTTTCTGGAAAGCGTTTTTCATTCACTGCAACACTGTTGGTGCGTCTGACTGGCTGTTTCTCCATAGACATAGTTTCTGAGGGCGGTGGAGGATTTTGAGCTGTCTCCCAAACAGATGACAAAAAGGAGTAAAAACTTCATTTCCCAGAAGCAAAGATGCAATAAATAAACTGGTGGCCATAATGAAAAATGATTTGATCGTTACGTTATCAGGGACTGACCTGTGTTTCTACATTAAGTGGGAATAGAGAACTTCTGGAAGTCCTTCAATGGGCCAGTGTGGGCTTTTACATTCTAACTTTATTGATAGGTGGCTTTATCTCATATATCACTGAATTTATTTTTGTTGTTTTGTGCTTTAACTGCAGCTATATATTGAGCTCAATTCCCATGTGAACATATGCCCAGTTTCTGACTTCTTAAATGACTGATGCTGGAAAATAGCAGAGGAACTTCATCCTGGACGAACAGGGTTATTTTAGGCAGATGACTGAATCAAGCTCGGAGAACCTGGAGAGCAGAGTGAGCAAACCACAGGAATTCATAAAAGATTCACCTTGACTTCAGGAGGAGGCGTACATACCCCCCCCCCCCCCCACCCCCCACCCCCAACCCCCCCAAACACAAACACACACCCATACTGTGCAGCATCGCCCCCCCACATGAAGCCGTCTGGAGGCGTTCTGCTCTGTTTACTGAGCCATCGTGTCCCTTGTGGCCAGAACGTGCAGAAAATGCAGACCAACATGAAATCATTATCAGGAGCAGCTTTGTTCTGGTCAGGCTGAACACCATGCTGTTCACATGCTGCAGGTCGCCAGCATATTTCTCTTTCTCTGACAAAAGCTTCCTCAGAATTTCACCTCACTCCTCTGTTCAGCGGGAGACGGAACATTCGCAAACAGTGTGAGAAAAGGTTTGCAAAGATAATGAATGCTAAGCTACCAAAATGATTGAGTTTAAACAATTAGAGAGAGGCATCGCTGACGTGATTCCTTCTAAATAAAATCTTCAAAGTTCGGGTCCCTGTGATGCAAATGGAGACTATAAATTCTTGTTAACAGAAAACGAGAGCACAATTAGCAGTGTGATGCACAGAAAAGCAGAGAGATTTTTCAGCTGCAGCACATTTGTTTCCCCGTTTAAACCTGATGGATCGTCCACATTGTCACAATGCCGTCAGGCCAGTGTAATTACGTCCATGATCCTTCATCCTTACTGTAGGCATCTAAAAATAACAAATTGCTCAGTGCCGAATTTGATACAAAACATGACCTTTCCACAAAACAATTATAGCTGCGCGCAAGACAAATGAATCTATTATGAGCGGTTTAATGAGCGAAGACTCCTCTGCAAAAGATAAAAATACATTTGATGTTTTTAACTCCTTACCGTCGGCAGCTCAATCAGGCGAAAGCAGCGGTGCAACTTTTTTTACAGCCACATTTAAATCTTAAATATATATTAGTCTCTACTCATTTCATCAGGGAGGAGATCAAACCTGATTTTTTTTTTTCTCCATTTTTCTTTTCTGCTGCTGAACGCTCGTCTCTCTGCTGTGAGGACAGCTGACAGAAGGTTAAGAGAAACATGAAGAACAAATTTGAAATTCAATTTGAGCTTAATTATGCTGCACATCAGCTACCCATCAAATTAGATGAATAAATTACAATTTTTTGTTCGAATTTTCACTTATGTTTTTTCTTTATTGATTTCTTTCCTCCAAATTTTTTTTTTAATTTTTATAAATATTCAAAATACATTTCTACAATGTGAACATGATGAATGAAACGGGTAAAATTGTTGACATTTCATTCTTCTTAGGATGAGGCTAAGGCCCAGGATATTTCTACATTTCTGTTTTTCTGTTTTTTCCAAAGAAATCTGATAAAATACAACACTGAATCAGCGAGAGAAATTTCAGTTCCAATAGCAGTTTTTCTTGGATGTGAATGTTCACTGTGTGTGAACAACTACAAACAGCTTCTTCTTCACACTTTGCATGCAGCTTTCCTTTTGTCCAGCTTTTCTCTGTCTTCATAGTTTTTAAATCTGAGATTCAGCCACTCATCTGCCTTTAGACCTCAGCCTTCAATGGAGCCTTTATGTCCTCACGTCACTTGACCAGATCTTGTTTCGTGAGACGAGTGGTCACGAGACTAACGAGTTTACAGCTTCACCCATCCACAGGAGACTGTTACAGACATTTATTAAAAGATTGATCTCTGTATTTTATGAATCGATATCGGATTATTCAAATGAAGATTGATTTGAATCAGATAATTGATCACCAGTAGAGAGGTTCACCCCCAGTGTGATGTACAAAAATAAGTGATTTGAGTGTTTTGGTGACATCATATTTGCATATTTGAAACAACATATTGTATTTATGGCAAAACACTGGACCTGTGCTGGACTAATCAATCAGATGGTTTTCACACAATAAATGTAAAAAAAAAAACAAAACAAAAAAAACTGGGTCTGAAGCTCATCTCCTCTTACTTCCTGAATGTGCCCCGCCCACCACCTGCTGGCTCCAGGTGGACAGGTGAAGGAGCAGAGAGCATCAAGATGGTCAGAGGAGGAAACATCAGAGAGACTCAGCCACATGTTTGAGCCTCAGTCAGACCCAGACTCAGAGGAGGAGTCTGAGACCAGAACCAGAGACTAGCAGACGGATCAGAGCGGTTAGCGTAGTTAGCATCTTTCATTTGTTTATGTTGTTTGTTAGCTTGAAACTGGCAGTGGCTAACACAGTGTTAGCAGTTGCGCTAATGCTAACTCTCTCTCTCTGTACTGACAAGGTTTCAGGTTTATTTAGCCCTGCCCCCGTCCCCACAAGTCTACAGGGTTGGTTCCTGAGGTTTGTGACGTATCTGTTTTTATGAGACTGTCATTGGTTCACTGCAGTTCAAGGTGGAAACACTCAGTCATGGTGTTGACGATTATGTCACTCATCATATGTCTGTATTATATAAAAACATCAGAGGGTCTGTAACCATGTTATTTATGGTGTTATTTTTACAGCACATAACAAGCTAATTCTACAGTCAAAATGCTGCAGTCTACCGAACATGCTAATGAAGCTCCAGAGATTGTGCTGCTATCTGGTAGCATCAATAGAGACCCAGTGCACAGAAGGGCCAAAGTCAACAGAAGTCCACATATAAGGATGCAGGGTCACAGAGGGCTGGAGATCAATGGCGTCTCAGTTGGTCCATTAATGCATGCGTGGCCGTCTAACACATGGCCCACTTTGGCCACTTACTGCCCATCAGCAGTGCATGGAGCTGGAGGAGCAAGTGCTCATCACAGCGCTGTCACACCCACTCCACCCTCTTGCTTCATTCAAGACTAATAAGCAGGGCTCTGTCTCTAGAGGGCTCATCACAGGGAGCTAACAATGTGAGCACATCCACGGGTCAGGTCCAACGCCCAGCACTGCTGTCTGCTGCAGAGAACCAGGTGGGGCTCCTTAAACTGTGATGGGCAACGTGGGCGGGATGAAACGCTGCTGTCAGGCCAGGATGACGATTACATCCGTCACCATGACAACTAACTGATTAACTGATTAGTTGATCAACTAATGTCAAGCACAAATATTGAATAAAAATGTGCTTTGTCATACATAAAAGTAAACTGAACACCTTTGAGCTTGATCCCTCCTGTGTATGTAGGAAGTCCTGCAAAACAATAATGACTCAATAGTCAAGTTAAGAAAAGGAATAAACGAGTAAATGAAAAGCCTGATGTTTCTCCCTGTAGACATTTGGGGTTTTCATTGACTTTAAAACTGGCTCTACAGGGGGAAACGACAAATCTTCCTTATCCACCTTCCATAAACAGATTATTGACACATTTTTCTTTGTATCTTTTCGGAGAACTACATAGACATGGAACAAGAATCTACAACAACTCTGTAAAGCTACAGAGATATTGAGATATTTTTAGTCTGGACAAAAATCATGGATCAACCAACTAACACTGTCCCAGAGCCATGCAAACAGCATGGCTGGAACAGTGTAAGATTCAAATATGTTGTGCTGACTTCTTCAAATTGAACCCCATAAATTTCTAGTAGGATACATGCATATCTGATTCAGGAGCTGATGCTACTTCATTTTAGCCATTTAGTCTCAAAAATACAGGTGGAGTAGAAGAGGATGAGCTGGTTTAGTTTCAAGGACATCAGTATAAGGATTCACTCCTCACTCCAGTGCTCTTTAAGTGCTGCATCTCAGTTTTCCATCACAAGTTTTTCAAGTAAGGATCCACCAGTCTGTCTAACACTCCAGAGATACTGTAGCTTGAAAACCACATCAAATTGTTCCTTCATACTCAAGGGTATACCTGAAACAGACTTTCTATTTCAAAACATTCTTAGTATTAGTGGTTAGCCTGTTGCCACCCTGTTAGCTTAGCTCCTAGCCTACCGACTTAGCCTGTAGTTACCCACAGCTAATGTTGCCTTGCTATCTGTGTTATGATGGTTTGTGTTAGCTGCTAGAAGGACAGGTCCGTCAGCTAGAACAACTCATCTCTCCTTTACGTTACGATAGATGTGATCTGCTCTCCAAATAGCGTTAGAAACAGACTTGAAAGTCAGCCTGTCAGTGTTAGCACTAGCACTAGCATAGCCTCGTGATGATGCAGAGTTTGTCCCTGTCCGCCGGTGTGGAACCGCTCTGATCTGCGGTCTCACCTGATGAATGCAAACAAGTTTTTGAACTGGCCAGTTTGTAGCGTTGAGTAATGCTTGTTAGTAAGAGGGGACCAGCCACTGTTTATGCTCTACCTGGGGCCAGAGTCTCGGAGTCACGGAGGCTAATCGTAGGGTGCTGGCATCAAAGGGAACCTCACTACACTCTACCACTAGCATTAGCAACATTGGTATCCATGTCGACCCTAATCACGATAGGATGAGCCGTCTGAGGTCAGAAAGGGAGGCCTAGCCAGGATGTTTGACTTCGCCAGAGAGATGAGTCGGCATCCATTAACTGTCTCTGGTCCCTCAGCCATGCAGGGTAATGATGGGATGTACAGCAGCTCACTTCTCTGAACAGCTGGAGTGGCTCGTCACTGTGGAGAGCAGTGATTTGATTTTGTTGATAACGTGCCATCTTTCTGGTGAAAGTGGACAGCCGTCCTCCTCCTGTACTGGGTGCTGCTCTTTGATCTGGGAATATAGACAGGTGTTTAAATCACATTTGATATGAGGGTCTTAGTCCTCAGCAGGTCACAGGTGATTAGAGATCCTGCTAGGTTTACGGGTAGTGCGGTTTTGGAGTTCACTAGTTTCGTTAACATGTCCAGGTCGGGAGATCCTAAGAATGCAGACTGATAGCCAGGTTTTTCAACATTGAGCCGGTCTCCCTCCCCCGTTATATTACTCACAAGTTCCCTGAATATGTCAATATCACAAAGAGCTTATTATCATCCCAGTCACTGGTGGTGGATGTCCTCTGCGTTCTCACAGGTCTCCTGTCTGTCCCCAGAGCTAGAACAGAAGTCTGCAGGCTGCACAGCCTTTTCCTTTTTATGTCTCCTTCCTGTGGAACAACCCGCTGACATCAGACTGTCTGACTCTGCTGAGGCCTTTAAATCCAAACTTTAAACTTATCTTCATGCTTTAACTCTCAGTTAGTGGCTTATTCTCCGATTACTTCAGGCCTTGTACTCGTTACCGTTCTCCCACCGGCAGGTAAGTCTCGACGACTTTATTAAACCTCGTACGTGGAGTATAGTCTGCGTTGTCCTGAAGTGATTACTGTAAACAATTGAATAACCAGAGCATACCTCTCAACCTCCGTTTGTTTATTCCCTCAAGCACAACAGAGTCCAGACTGTCTCTCCCTCTCTGCTGGACCATCGACCATCCTGGGACATCTCACCCTCTCCTGGCTGTTGGTGTCTCATTCCAGATGTCTCTCTCCCTTGTGTGAATGTTCTTCAAGTCCCTCTCTCCAACTGTGTGTTTTTTTTCTCTTTTTCCTGTGTGTGTGAATGTTGAGCTGGAGTTTGCTTCTCATGTGTTTGTGTAGTCTGTCCTCTCCCCAGGTCTTCACAGTGGAGGGGAGGTTGTGTGATTCAGGTCCTATCTGTTTGGCAGTACCAGACGTTGCTTGATGTCTTCCTGAATCTGTCCATCCCTGACCCCTCCTCAGTTGCTCCATCTGAGGTATTGTCCTTTTTTTTCTTTTTTATTTCCTTGTCCGATTTACAAGTCTAAGAACAGAGGTTGTTGTGCTGTAAAACCCATTGGGGCTCATTTATGATCTGTGATACTGGGTTACATAAATGAAGCTAAGTAAGGCTTTTCAGCCTTGTGTTAAGTCCTGCTCTAAAAACTATTTCCAAGCAAAATACCTCAACCTCAATTTTATAGGGAACATGTTTCCTGTCTGTCTGTCTGTCTGTCTGTCTGTCTGTCTGTCTGTCTGTCTGTCTGTCTGTCTGTCTGTCTGTCTGTCTGTCTGTCTGTCTGTCTGTCTGTCTGTCTGTCTGTCTGTCTGTCTGTCTGTCTGTCTGTCTGTCTGTCTGTCTGTCTGTCTGTCTGTCTGTCTGTCTGTCTGTCTGTCTGTCTGTCTGTTCTCTTTTCTGTTAGTATCTATATCCTGTTGGGACTCATCATCCAAGAGAGACCAGATGTTTCTTTGCTCCACTGGACAAAGGAACTCACACTCCACAGTTCCTCACCGTTCACACCTGGGGACGACCTTTCCCCTCGCGGACCCCACTGGCCAGCCAGTGTTGGTCAGCGTGTGACATGTGACCCCCAAGGGTGTCACCAAACAAACCTGGTACCTTTAGATTACATGAGCTAAGCTAACAAAGAAACTCACACCTTCCCTCCCACACACACCAGGTGGTCTCAGTGGCCATCTTGAGTAGTTTCTTTGTTTACCGCCATCTTGTGTAGTCTTTTTTGTTCAGGTCATGTGGTCACAGTGACCACTTTGAGTCAGCCATCTTGCCTTTGTTTGTGTCCCCACAGACACACACGTACCCCTACACACGTACCCCTACACACACACACACACACGTACCCCTACACACACACACACACACACACACACACACACACACACACACACACACACACACACACACACACACACACACACACACACACACACACACACACACACACACACACACACACACACACCTGTATATACTAGATTAGACATTGTATTTTACTCTGCTCCATTGTAAATACATGTCTTTAAGTAACTACTGGTGTGTTTAATGTTGCACAAGCGTGAATATTGCCAACCTCTACTTTGTAGAATTGCAATCCTTCAACTTTAACTTACTGTTGATATGGTAATTTGGTTATAGTTAGTAAGCTAATGGTTAATCAGAGTTCAAATTAATGGTAATAAATTGAGACTAAAACCATATTGGCTATTTTGCCTATTAGTTTAGGCTGGTGCCCCGAGGACTTTAATTCATTTTAAAGTTATTATTTAACATTAATATTTTTAATATTAATATTTTCTTAATTTATGATAGCCAATAAACTGATAAACAACCGAAATCCAACATATTTGGTGTCCAGCTCATGAGGTAGAGCTCAGACCCAACAATCCTCACAATTCACTGCGTTAAAACTCAACACAATCCTCAGTTGAGTCCCAGACCATTATCTTCAAGCTGGGAGGGAATTTGGGATTTGAGCAATTGGATGTGAAAAAAGTAACAAGTGTATCTTTAAAATGAACTTTCAGCAAGGTTCTTTATAATAAATAAAACTGTAATGGTCATACTGTCATACTGTGATTGTTGTTGTAAACTGTAAAGACTAACATTGTGAGCTTTTGCACCTTTTTTATTTTCCATCCAGTATTTATTACAAACAACATACGGCGTGTCAATATGTGATGATATTAAAACCATGTTGTCCGATGGTCCTGAATGACACACTCTCAGCTATGTTGGAGCTGACGCTCCACCTCTCGTAGAGCAGGGTGGAGGGCTGAGAGCTCTTGCCGGGAGAGGGAGGAGAGAGATTAGTCTAAACGACAGCTCTATTAGAGACTTAACCTGGGCTTTGATCATTTCCTGAGCTCCCCTTCAGATCAGCCCCAGTAACAAACGGCAAATCTGACAGGCTCCTGCTCTACCATTCCCCTACCTACCTCCCCGCCCACCCGCATCACCACCACCACCACCACCACCACCACCACTCATATCGCTCATAATGTACCCAGGCTTCACTGTGATCAAAGACCCCCTTTCTGGTGACTGAGGCTCCCATCTGTCTGCCCACAATAGAGAAGACTGGGAGAGAGAAGCCGGCTGTCAGACTGAGTGAAAGGGAGGATTTCACAGCACACACGAGTACAGTGTGCTGGAGTCCTGAGACAAAAAGCATATGTGATGTTTGTTTGTCTTTGTCACGTCCTCCGTTCTCCCTTCACGGTGTGTCTGACCTGCAGCATGATCACTTGTACCAGCTCCATACACGCTCTGTGCCGACTGGCTGAATGAACTGCTGTACATTTTCTGCTCTGTAATTTGAGCTTTTTCATAAATTGCCTGAGGCTGTGATTGTCTGAACCACAATCACTCCAGTGACAATAAATATCAACATGTTAATCAAATTGTACATAGTTAGAAGAAACGATCTTTATACAGGCTGTGTGAGCAGCTTGAAATAACATGTAACACTTCCATTCTAGCTGGAACAACGATCTCAGCTTTAGATGACACAATGACAGTGCTAACATGCTAACCTTAAGCAGGTACAATGTTAACCCAGTTCACCATCTTAGTTTGGCAGGTTAGTACGCTAACATTAGCTAATTAAACATGAAGTAGAGATGAGGCTGGTGGGAACATCATGGGATTTGACAGTATTTGGTCAGAAACCGAGCTTCTGGTAAAGTCAAATTTTCACCTG
The DNA here is from genome assembly GCF_021018895.1 of Seriola aureovittata. Classification (NCBI taxonomy): domain Eukaryota; kingdom Metazoa; phylum Chordata; class Actinopteri; order Carangiformes; family Carangidae; genus Seriola; species Seriola aureovittata. Next base: position 27,472,132 of record NC_079370.1, read on the forward strand.
TTGAGGGTGACACATGAAAAGTATGATCAGTGATTCACCCGGAGACGAACATGAATGTCTGTACTAAATTTCAGGACAAGAGATGTTTGAGATATTTCAGTCTGGAACCAGCAGCTCCTTGTTCTTCAAAAGTGCAACAGAGCAAGTGATAGGTGGGTTAGGAAACATCTGTGTGATGCGTGGTTATACTGTCTAATGGAGAGAGACCGAGACCATAGACTGTAAATAAAGATGGACGTAGAATCTGTGGCATCACCCACATTTTTCTGATGAGCGTTTTTTGAAGCTCAGAGTAGTCTGCTCCACCGTTGACATTATGGCAGTGTCTGACTCCGCCCCTATCTCCCAGCTAATCCAAAAATGGACATAACTTTAGTCCTTAATAAAAATGTAAACAGGTGAGTTATATAAACTGTTGCCATGAAGGAGGAAATTAGCTCTAGAGACCAAAACTGTTTTTGTACCAGGCTGTAAACATGTTTATTTCTGCTGTAAAGTTGGACATTTTAACATGGGAGTCTATGGGGATTGACTCACTGTTGGGGCCGGACTCTAGTGGTCATTAGGTTCTTCAGTGATGACTTCATGTTTCAGCCCTGGAGGTTGATGCTTGGCACTAACTGACCACTACCACTAATTGGATATTTGCAGTGTTAGTAGTCAGAGCTAACTTTAGCAGCCAAGTCTCAGCTTGACACAGAGGCTGGTGGTGTTTTGGTTGATTTATGCCTCTATTACATATAAAACCATATGGGTACCTGTGTTGTAGGTGGGGTACAGCTCTCCTGGTGTGTGTGAGTGCCAGTGTATACAGTTATAGCCCTAAATGTCCAGAGACTGTTAACAGTGTGTACACACACACACACACACACACACACACACACACACACACACATACATTTAGTCATTAGAAATAGAATAGAAATGCACCGAAAGTTGATAGTCAGAGCTAGTTAGACATGTCGGGGTGTTAGAGGTGTTAGGAGAGGAGGTCTCTCTGAAGAGAGGAGTCGCCCTGCTCTGATAGAACCACAGACCTGAACAGTCTGGACTGAGACTGTCCTGTGTGCAGGGATGGTGATGCCAGACCACCTTCATTAGAGGAGCACAGTGGCTGAGAAGGAGCATCAGGCTGAATGACTGAGTTCCAGTAGATGGAGCAGACCCAGAAGTCTCTCTGACGGCAGCATCAGTGGCTGAATGTGATTCAGGAGGTCGTGGGTAGTTAGTGGAGGTCCACGGGGAGCAGAGTGACATGTGACCTTTGAGGATGATCTAACACCGCAGTGCATTCTGGCCTATCTGTAACAAGGCTTGTCAGAGGGACACAGCACTAGTCGGGGCCAAGTCGAACCGTGACCTGCACTAAGAGGTGGGTGATGTCCTAAAGCCCGATTATTAGATTGACATTCATTAGGTGGCCAAAGCACCACTGCAGCATTGTGTAAGAAAGCAACTGTTTGCTATCACATTTTATTAGCTAATAGTACGTGAGTCTTTCTGCCCTCTGGGTAAAAAAAATCACCTCAGTACAATGTTAAATCAGTTGAAAAACCTAATCTATTCTATCATTTGTTTTCCCTGCAGATACAAAGACACATGAAACAGCAGACCCATAACAGAAAACACAGTCAAAAACATTGTGTTTCATTTAACGTCTTGCTTTCCTATGTCATCCTGCAGACGCATGTTTGGTGTGGACAGCAGGAGATGTGGTTCACATTCTCACACTTTCAGTAATGAGCTCTAATGAGATACAGTACATACTTTTTAAGATGATCTGGAGTACATTGGGGGAATTTCTTTGAGTACGTGGAGGTGAGGTGGCCAATGTCTATCATCTCACTTCTTTTTGAATGCCAAAAAAAACAGACTTTTCTCTGTTCCTCATTAAAGCACATGGATATTTCCAGAACTGCACTCAAAACATCATGACACATTCACTGTCCTCGTCATCTATTTATCTCTAACTGTATCCCCACTGAGTCTCGTCTTCATCTGTCTATCCTCGTCACACACACACACACACACACACACACACACACACACACACACACACACACACACACACACACACACACACACACACACACACACACACACACACACACACACACACACACACACACACACACACACACACACACACACACACACACACACACACACACACCTCCAGTTTGGCCGGGAACATGTTTTGCCTCAGGGGTTCTATCTTGCTCCTGCCCCATTACAGGGCTAATGAAAGCAGTGAGAGGATCAAATGCAATGAAGCTGCTTTTCACACTGCTTAACCCTTATAAAAACCTGTGACCTCTGTGCGAGCACACACACACACACACACACACACACACACACACACACACACACACACACACACACACACACACACACACACCAGTACATGCACACATACAAACCCTGAGTTTTGGATACACATAGTTACATATATAGAAACGGAGGAAAAGGAGAGTCGCAGCGACACATGGACACTGTGGTTTGCGCAGCTCTTACTGTATTTGTTCACTTTTTGCATGTAATTGTCATATTTGTTTGGGTATTTTAGCTCATGTACATGTGGTGTTGATTGCTTGAATTATTCATTTCTTTATGAATAATAAATGTGTTGTGATGACTGGAACACCTGATTCTGATTACTTGCTTATAAGTAGGAAAGTGGGTGACGACTAAAATTGTCACAAACTTTTCTAAAGCCACAATGAACTGACATGAACTGAGATGAATAACATGCTTTGCAGTGAGTGCCGCTGCTCTTCAGTTGATGATATGAAGCCTCTTCAAAAGTCCAATATAAGATCTTTATTTGTTCTTTCCTAATTTTATCCTGCAGTTGATGAATTTCGATTATCTCTTTGTCAATCTTGATAGAAATCTTTTCAAGCTTGAAGTACCTATAATTGATACTCCTTTAAAACTATAGAGGTATAAATTACAGCTACTTGAAGCCAGAAAAGATTTCTATCAAGATTGACAACATATGCAGCAAAGAGAAAATAAAAATTCCTGCATATGTTGTCTTATCTAATCTTGTCTAATTTTATGATTATAGTTTTATTCTCATCCACCGATCCATAAAACAAAACAGCTTTTCTAGTGGCTAATCCATCAAAAAAATTTTAACCATAGGAGGTAAGGTTGAGTAACTGAGACACACACTTATGAAGATGCACAAAGGTATAATATTCTCAATAACTGAAAGCGTCTTTTATTGAATAATGACTTTTCAAAAGAAAATAATAATCCAAACAGGATTCTGATGTGACGAGTGCAGTCAGAAAACTGTTTCTCTCTGTCCTCTAACCTGACAGCGGGGTCATGTCAGGTAATCGGCACCTACACAGGTGAGTATCGGGTAATGACATCATCCATATTCTGCTTAAGGGCCCTTATGGCCAGTTTACTCAAACTAATGTCAGTATTTCATGTCAAATTAACGTAATTCAAAATCAAACTACCCACAGAGCTACGGATTTTTCTTATTTACCTTCAAAACTCTTAATATGGCACCAACGACATTATTATATCAATAAATATACATGGCCAACTGCTGCTTCATTCCTAACTACCTGGCAGACGTGCATCATTTTCCACGTATTCTCCGTCATGACTTGAGTTAGCATGTAGATATTAGCCACATAGTGATATCAACATCACGGCTGCACTCTGACCTTTCAATGGACACCTCACTCGACCAATAGGAGCTTCCATGTCCTGCCCACAGCCAACAATGACCAACCAGAGTCCACATTCAAAGGAGGGGCCTTAAGGTTGAGCCAACTGAAAAAGATGGTGCTGATGACTGACACTTTGTAGAGCCAATGAAATCCTGCTTCAGTGGCTAGGCTAGCCTAACTATCTGGTGGTATCTAAGTGGTTTTAAAAATAAATGTAAATTGTTAAAAAATTGTTTTTTATGTTCTGTGATGTCACTGACGATAACAGTTTATGTGACAGACAGACAGACAGACAGACAGAGACACAAAACTGTAAAATGTAAAATGAAAAATTTATTTTTACTCTTTTTATATCCACAAAGGGAAAGAGCTTTATAAAGTTTATGCTTCAGTGACTCTGGATATGGGAGAGGATTCCTCTAAGTGTCACCTTTCATTAGAGCCTGAAATTATGACTGTATATGTTCAAGCTTTCTATGCCAGGTATGTGACCTTGGCTCCTCTCTGGAGTCTCCAAATGGGAAACGCCTCGTCATACCTTTAGGAAAAACATGTAAAATATTCATTTTCTATGGTGTTGTTACCAAATTTCAACTTGGACTAGTTAAAGTGTGTTTTCCAGCTAACAACTCACAGCCACAGTCATCTAATTTGAAAATAAATATGCAGGAGGAAATAAAACCTTCTACTTCAGTGTGTTCAAACTCTGGTAGCTCACTGCCAGTGACACCTTCAAAAGACCGAAACCATGCATGTCCTTCAAACTGTCTAATTGTCTTTGGGTGTACCCAGGATACGCAATCTCTCATGTAGTCCGAAGTCACTCAGACTAGATCTGACTCAGAGTGGTCCAGGTGACTAAAGCTGTACAACTGAGACATTTAACCAAGATCACGTCATTGTTTTCATCTGCAGATCTAGAAAAGGTCATTCAGATTTCTATCTAATCCCGACTGGACTGTTTGAACACCCTTCAGTCTGGTGTCAGCAGGCAGACCATCCAGAGATTACAGCTGATCATAGACATGTAATTGTCCCAGTGTCTCACATTTAATCAACCTGACTTAGCTGTAACTGTTGTAAAATGCTTGATGAAGGACCTCCCAAAGACATGACGCCATGAAGAAATCAATGCTTACCTACTGGCTGGTAGCCCTGCCTCGTAGGACCTCCAAATGGGTTGCGACTGCCAAAGGAGCCTCCGTCAATCGACCCATATGACATTCTGCCTGATGGTTGGTGAGCGTCTGCTGCAGGTGCCTGGGGGAGACAAATGACCACAACACAACACAATTTATCTTCACTTCGCTCAAACAGTCCAAAAATACCATTACTAGTATACTATACTAAACTAAACTAAACTATAAACAGTAAGTGAAGGAAGTAACTGTGATATACATAATGTCTTTGTAGCCCCATAAGACATGTAGAGAGATAATTAAATTAAATTAAATATAATTAATAATTGGCCTTTTTGGATGTGTTCATAGTTAGTTCGTGCTTACATCATCATTTGGCTTTCATATTCAAATTCTTGGAGGGTTGCATGGTGTGACTCTTTGTTAAGAAACAGTTCAATGTTTAATTGCTTTAATGTCCATAGACGCAGCTGTCGCAGAATTATTGTATATTTTCATGAAACATATTCATGTCCCTGATATTAGATCTGAAAAATGAAAAATAAATCAAAAGGGTTTTTACAGAGGTTGAATTGAAATAATGAACACAATTGAGCAGTTAGCTTACTGTATACTGTACACACGGCGGCTGTCAGGGGACAGCTGTGCCAAGTGGAATAAAACATGATACAACCTGTTCATTAGCTTAATTACTTTTTTACATAGATGCCCTTTTTTCTTTGGGCAGATTCAGGCCAGATGTTTCTCGCTGCTTCCAGTATTTATGCTAAGCTAGGCTAACCATGTCCTGAATCCAGCTGTACTCAACATGAAATTGACATAATAACATCATCTTCTCATTTCACCATTGGAAAGAAGGGAAATACATTT